>NW_028227256.1:147317631-147327631 GCF_978045245.1 Mus caroli | reverse complement strand
AATAGTAAGAAATAATATAAGACTTGTGCTTTAGTTCCTGGCATACCCTCCCATTTGGAACCTTTGAGATTGCTGTATGGTGACCAACAGATGAGGGGTCCCAAATAATATCATGACTTGGGGCTGATCACCAGAAAGACCAGTGCATAGATCACTGGTTCTCAACCTGTAGATTGCGACCCCTTTGGGGTTGCCTAAGACCATGGTAAAACACAGATATTTTACATTATGATTCATAATGGTAGCAAAATTACAATTATGAAGTAGCAACCAAAATAATTTCATGCTTGGGAGTCACCACAACATGAGGAGCTGTATTTAAAAGGTCACAGCATTAGGAAGGTTGAGAACTACTGGGATTGATAGAGGTTAGGGATGTTCAGTCTCATTTTTCAGCCTTTGGGAGGTGAAGAAGGGTTGTTTTGGGTTGATCAGCAATGGCTAGGATGTAATTAATCAGTAGAGTGAAACCTCCATAAATCCCTAATAGAATGCAGCTTATAGACCTCCTAGATTGCTGGAAACCCCAACCTCACATAGTTAGAATCCATCATGACCCTTTCAAATTTCTCCTATGCCTGTCTTATCTGGTGCAAGACAGCAAAAATAGTGGCTGACCAGAGAAGTATCTGCCTTACTCTCCTCAACAGAGGACCAAATCAAAGAAAAAACAGCAAGACACCAATAAAAAGCTAAACAAAGAACATCATTAGAACTTCTTCAGTGGAGTGTTTGAGGTAGCCAGGTATACCTCAGAAGGGACGCAACAGAGATTTTGAACACAAATATGGGTGAAAGAAAGCCTAAGAGAATGGCCCAGTGTCCTCCAGCAGACATGTGGACCTTAGGGTTCGAAGCTGAGCTACGATATTGTAGAGTGCTCTGTGCTCCTATTTCTGTTTCTAGGTCAAGAACAAGACAGATTGTTTTGTACTTCTTGGTTGTGAAGGCACAACATTGGTGGATGAGCATACCTGAAATTTCAGCACTTGGAAGGTCAGACAGGAATTATCAGGAATTCCGTGTCATCCTTCCTTATCTATACAGTGAGTTTGAGGCAAACCTCAGTCCCTGTTGCTGCTGATTCTCATTCAATGCCAGAGAGTCCCTCTGCCTTTGGTTCATAACAACAAATGCATATACACAGACACAGACACACACACACACACACACAGCAAAGAAAGAATATCATTACCATCATCGAAAAGTGCTGTAAAATACATTTTCACACATAACATACACAATTGTTGGCTTGGAATGTTTTACCTACCGAATGACCCAGATTCCTGGAAAGTTGCTGTTATTTCACTGTACTGTGTCGAAGTAGATACATTCCATTGGCATTTGTAAGGAAACTTTTGTATGTGGCCATAGTTCACATTTTCTTCTTTCTTCCACTGGACTAGGAGTCAATAGTGTATAGCTCTGGCCAGACACAATTTGTGGCAGTCCTGTATCAGTGTCCTGAATGCTGGGCTTATAAGAATATACCACCATGACCCTGTCAGTGGTGGCACATGCCTTCAATCCCAGCACTTGGGAGACAGAAGTAGGTGGTTCTCTGTGAGTTCAAGGCCAGCCTGGTCTTCAGAGCAAGTTCCAGAACAGTCAGGGTTATACACAGAAACCCTGTCTCCAAAAAGTAAAAGAATATATTGCCAAGTCCAGCAACTCTTATGATCTTCAAAATTTTTTATAGTTTTAACTAGAGAACATTTCACATAATTTATGTATTTATATTTATGGCTCTATCTACAGTTCATATTGTGAAAATTATATTGTTTTATGAAACTAAATATCATAAAAGTCACCAATGTCTTACCCTATAAGAAAATGATATCAGGAGGGTCACCAGGCATGGTTGACATATGTCTTTAATCCTAGCACTCAGGAGACATAAGCAGACAATCTTTGTAAGCTTGAGGGCATTTTGATCCATACAGTGAGTTCCAAGACAGTCAGGGTTATCAGATAGTGGAACTCTATCGCAAAGCAAATCAAACCAGACATAATGGCAATAATAGTCCACATTTATAATCTCAACACTTGGGAGGCTGAAGCAGAAAGATTGCCAGTTCCAGGCCATCACGGGATACAGTGTAACACCCTGCACCATGTGTGTGTGTGAGAGAGGGGGATGGGTAGAGTGAGAGGAAAGGAGGGAGGGAGGAAGGGAGGGAGAGAGGGAGGGAGGGAGAGAGGGAGGGAGGGAGAGAGAGAGAGAGAGAGAGAGAGAGAGAGAGAGAGAGAGAGAGAGAGAGAGAGAGAGAGAGAGAGAGAGAGAGAGAAAGAGAGGTTTTAGCTGAAGTTATACAGTGACTGTAGAATATAGAGAGTATACAGATACACTTCTGGCTTACTGCTGGTGTTAGAAAGCTAAGGCAACTTAGGGAGGACCTTCTAGAATGAATGTACTGGAGACTTGGGAGGTGAGAGACTCTCAGGACTCAAAGGGAGGAACCTTGGATAAGTGCTCTACAGTGGAGAAGGGGAACTTGTAGAGCCCACCTCCAGGGGAGGGACAGGACATCAAGTGGAGGGATGGAGTTGCCATCCCACAATCAAAAGCTCTGTCCCAGAATTATTCCTATCTGAAGGAACTGCAGGGACAAAAATGGAGAAGAGCATGAGAGAAAGGAGGTCCAGTAACAGATCCAAATTGGGATCCAGCTCAAGGGGAGGCCCCTGGGCCTAACACTGTTCCTGATGCTGTGGTAAGCTTGCAGACAGGAGCCTAGCATGGCTGTCCTCTGAGAGGCCCAACAAGCAGATACAGTCCGATGCAGATACTAGCACCCAACCAATGGACAGAAGCTGGGGACCCTGTGGTTGAATTGGGGAAACACTGGAAGAAACTGAGGAGGAGGGCAACCCTATAGGAAGACCAGCAGTCTCATCTAACCTGGACCCCTGAGATCTCTCAGACACTGGCCACCAACCAGGCAGCATAGACCAGCTGATATGAGGCCCCTGGAACATATATAGCAGGGGACTGCCTGGGCTGGCCTTAGTGAGAGAAACACCTAACCCTTGAGAGAGAGACTTAAGGTGTCTTGGAGACTGGGGAGAGGAGGGATATAGGGAGAGGTCAGGAGCCAGACTGGAGGGGGATGAAGACTGGACTGTCAAAAAGGATTAAAGATTTTTTTTTAAAGGAAACTAAATCGTCACACACAAAAAAATCTTGTTTGTTTGTGTATCATTTCACAATTCAAGCAGAGAAAGTGGATGCTTGTAGCCTTGGCTAGCTTGGGATTCACAGAGCCCTGCCTGCCTCTGCTTTCCACGTGCTAAGATTTTAGGCATGCATCACCATGCCCAGCTAAGAAAAAGGAATTTTAAAGATGCTTATCAATGTTTCTAGGGAAGAAATCATTCCCCCCTCCCTCAAAAAACGTTTGTTTACTTTATTCATTTCATCTCATCCGTATGTTTTCTGTAAAGTAAACCTTTTTTTTTTTTTCAGGCTATCAAACAATTTAAGACCCTGGGTATCTTATTCTAGCCCTGATATTAGAACACTTGTGTGGCACTTCAGCTTTTCTTCACAAATGCCAAGGAATCACAGTGACTCACATGACTGTATTTAGAACACTGTGTGATAGCAATACCTTGAAAGGCATTGAAAACGATGCTACCTCCTTCCCTACGCTATCTTCCCTAAGGTATTCCTCTTCCATAAGGGTACAAGAACACTAAGGAATAGTAAGGGACCCTGAAGTTGGAAAGCCCCGCTGTGCTGTGTGCTATGTACCAAGGAACTTTCCTGCAGGAGCAAATCTATGCTCTCTCTCTGTGTTCTCCTCTCCTTTCCTCTCTGGGGAAAGAAACTAAGTGAAGGAGTTCTCTCTAGAGTCCCCGTGAGAAGCTTTGCAGCTCAGAGAGTTCCCTACATGGCCCATCCCCAGGTAGTCATGACACAGATTAGAATGTACAGAGGAATTTCAGGAGGACATAAGCATCCACTCTATAGAACTATAACACTCTGAGCTTTATAAAATAAAATAAAAAAAAACAAAGTAAGACAGGATGATATATCACAGGCCTGTGCTATTAGTCCTTGGAAAGTAGAGGCTGCAGAGGTCAAGATTCCATAGCATGTCTCAAAACAAACAAAAAACCAAACCAAAACAAAAAACAGAAGAAAACAAACAACCAAAAAAATAATCAAAACCAAAACAGCAGCAGTAAAAAAGAGGAAAAAACCACCCTACCCCCACCCCACTCCTACCAGCAGCAACCACCATTAAAACAAAGCTAGGGAGAGTTCTGAATTCTCATTCCTCTCTCAAAAATTTTTTAAAGATTTTATTTATTTATTTATTTATTTATTTATTTATTTATCTATTTATTTACTTATTTTTAAGTCAGAGTCCAGCTGGCCTCAAAACAAAACCAAGAAAGCAAAAAACCCAGCCTCCCGCCTCTGCTGGTATCACCTGCACCGGACTGGATTGATCAAGTTCTTTCAAGCAAGGTTTCCTCCAAATTAAGGAGCATTATAAAACCTCAGCATTGAGAGGTTAGATAATACTCTAGATAAATTAAGTCTAAATAAAATATAGCATGATAATGTTAGATTTTGCATTTTAAAGGGGAGGTTTCAGGGTGTGAGCGAAAGGAACATTCTTGTCAAGTGAGTCATCGCCACCCATTTTACCACTTAAGGAGCAAGAGTGTTTACCCATTGGCCCCTTTTCTTAGCCTCTTTCAGAATGCTAAGTCAGTGCAAGACATTCTCTCAAGAGCATACCCCGCCCTGTGTTTGTGAATGTCGTCATCATGAACAGTTCTGGTTAAGAGCCAGGGGAAAGTCACGCAATAATGCTACCACATCACCTACTCAGAACAATAGGGGTAAGTGAAAGGCAAGGGAACTCCATCTACACAGAGGCCACGTGATGGGAGTTCCTGAGATAGAGAGGTAGTGATGGAGTCCCCAGGGTGCAAGGGTAGCCTAACTCAAACTCCTGGCTGCTTTTGTTTGTGGTTATCTAGGAAAGAAAACTACTGGGGTGTGAACTTTATGTGGCTTGTTCCGTGTTCTTAATTTTGTGAAATCATGACTCTTTTCTTGAGCACTTCCTGGAAATGTGGCTTCTATGTAATTGGAGTATTCATTTCTGAGAGCGAATGTACATGGACCTCGCCAATGACTTGTGCATTGCTTAAAATATTGCTTGAATATCATAACTCACATCTGCAACCTGATCATTGAGAATGGTGAGACAGAAGGAACGCCTTGAATTGAAGGCCAGCCTAGACTACATAGTGAGTTCCAAAAGTATGCTATTAGAAGAGTGTCTCAGACAACAAACCACAAGAGCTGATGTGCTGGCTCAGAGAATGTAGTGGTGGTCTGAATGAAAATGGCCCCCTAGATCCATAAGGAGTGACACTGTTAGGAAATGTCACCTTGGAGGATGTGTGTCACTGGGGACTGAGGGTAGGCTTTGGGGTTTCAAATGTTCAATCCAGGTCAGTATCTCTGTCTTCCTGCTTGCTGCCTGTTCACCCTCCACCCAGATGTAGAACTCTCAGCCTCTGCAGCACCAAGTCTGCCTGTGCCCCAGCCATGCCTCCTGCCATGATGATATTGGGCTAAACCTCTGAATGTAAGTCAGCCAAAATTAAATGTCTCCTGATAAAAGTTGCTGCTGTCATGTTTTCTCTTCACAGCAATAAAACCCTAACCATGACAGTGGTAAGAACACAAGTCTGACAGCTTGAATCTAATTTCCAGAACCCAGGTGGTAGAATGGGAAAGAGAGTCAACTCACACACACACACACACACACACACACACACACACACACACACACACACACACTGAATGTAAACTTAAAAATAATTAAAATGCAAATATAAAAAAGTTTAGTAGAAGCCGGGCGTGGTGGCGCACGCCTTTAATCCCAGCACTCGGGAGGCAGAGGCAGGTGGATTTCTGAGTTCGAGGCCAGCCTGGTCTACAAAGTGAGCTCCAGGACAGCCAGGGCTATACAGAGAAACCCTGTCTCGTAAAACAAAACAAAAAACAAACAAAAAAAAAAGTATAAAAAAAAAGTTTAGTAGAAATTGCAAATAATTTTAATATGAAACTTTAATACAAAAATTTAAATTCAAATTAATTAAACATTTAACACAGCAACACCCAATCTGATCTCTCTTGAATTCTGATTGAGTTTAATGAGGGGTGGATCTTTCTAAAATCATTCTTACTTCTTATATTACATAACAGAGAACTTCTACTACTTATCTTAAGCTCTTTTCTTTCTATATCTTTAGCCTGTGGCTCTTAAGTTCTGAAAAAGTCAGTGTTTCTGGGAGAGGGAGGAAAGGATCTTTAAAGAGGGCCAGATAGGAGGAAGGGGCTCAATGAATCTATGGGGCCTGAAAGGAAAAAAAAAAAAAAAGAGGAGGGATAAGCAATCATTTTGAGTCCTTAATAATATATTTGAATTTACTTTGCAGGGTGACAATGAAAATTAAAAATGTTTTTTGTTTGTTTTTGTTTTCTGTTTGTTTGCTCTTTAATTTAAAACTTCAGTGGCCTGAAGAAATGGCTCAGCAGTTAAGGCAGAGTACTTGCTGCTCAATTGTGGGGTCTGCAGCTCAGATCCCAATTCCAGTATCACGTTGCTGGCATTTGAGGGTACCTGCACTCAGATAAACAGACGGATATGCATAATTAAAAATAACAAGAATAAGTACTAGGAAAAAGAACACTTTATAATGGTGGCACATGCCTGTAATCCCAGTACTTTAAACCCAAGGCAGGAGGAAGAGAAAAAAATTAGTGCCCAACCTGATCTACATAGGGATGCCCAAGTCGGCAAGGGTTCATAACAAGACCCTATCTCCAAACAAAACAAAGCAAACCAAAAAAAGAGGGGCCGGAGAGATGGCTCAGTGTTTATGAGCACTTTCTCATGTAGAGGACATGGGTTCCACTCTCAGCATCCAGATGGCACACAACTGTCAGTAACTGTCGTTGTAGAGGTATTTGGTATACTCTTCTATTCTCTGTGGGCATCAGGCATGCACAAGGTACAAAAACATACATGTGAGCAAAGCACACACACACACAATCAAATAAAACTAAATGGTGCTAGAAAGATGGCTAAGTGGTTAAGAGTACTTTTGCTTTTGCGGAGAACCTGAGTTATTTCTTGTTGGGTAGCTTATAACTCCAACTCCAAGGGATCTGGTACCCTGTTCTGTCCTCCACGGCCACATTCACTCACACAAACACAAAACCAATAAAAACAAATCTTAAAATGAATAAATAAACACTCCCCAAATAAAAATGGACAGAGTGATAATCCTCATCAAGGAGAGACTGAGGCAGGAGGATTTCTGTGTATCTAAAGCTCGCCTGGGTTATATAACGAATGCCAGACAAGCAAGGGTTAGACCCTGTCTCACACAAACAAACAATCCACTTACAATTTTGAAAAACAAACTATCCCTTAACAGGACATTGCAAAGAAGGGAGGCAAGAGGAACTGCACTTCACACCTGGCAAAATGTTGACATCTTCATAACTATAGTACAACAAACCCAAGAAACCGACATTGGCACAACCTACCAAACTTACTCAGATTTTACCACTTTCTCCTATTAGTCAGAAATATAGTATGTTAATGCATTTTGATGTTGTTATTATAGAAGAAAATGGCAGACCTTCTCAGAGAGGATATCTCAACTAGCAAAGATGTGATATTTTTTCACGAATCACTTCACATTGTTTTTTAAATAAAGTCTCTCCTTATACATCCTTCATGTGTTTTTAATCACTTTTAAATATATTTAGTATTTTGAAAGCTATGAATAACTCAGACAAGGTTATTTCCCTGCCACAGGCATGAATATCTAGAATGGGAACATAGGAAACACACTAAACATAATAGTATCAGATAAGATTGCAATGAGCGTTATGAAGAACATCCAACAGCCTGAGAAGTGCTGTCCGAGAAGTTCTTTTAGTTCAGGTGGTTAGAGGAAGACTGTCTGAGGAGGAGGAACATGAACTGAGATGGACTTCTGAGAAGACAGACCCATGTGAAAATCTTCAGAAAAAAATCGGAAGAGTGTCATCATCTTGAGAAGTATTGCTAATAATCAAATCACAGAAAGGCAATGTGACAGGTGTAGGAAACGCAGGTGTGCCTGTGGTTTAGATGTGGCTTGTTAGCAAAGCTCATGTTGAAATATAATTGGCTCTAAGCATTACTGCAAGGTGGCTTGGTGCTTTAGAGGCTTCTGGATCATAGGGGCTTTACCATCAGGAAGGGATAAATGTACTTTCCCACTCCACCATGACTTAACAAGACAGTGATGTCCTTCCTCTTTCCATAGCCAGTTTGCCCATTTTCCCTGCATCCATTGATACCTATGGGGCAGAAGCATTCTAGAGAAACCCCATAGCTTTGGGCCACCTAGCTTCCACAGCCATGACCAAACTACCCAGTCTCAAGCACTCTGTCCCAACAGCAGAAATTGAAATATGACAAGTACAGGAAGAGCAGTATGTTAGCTCAATGAGGTAGGTAGAAGAGGGACTGTTGAGTTCCCTACAGCATAGAATAAGAAGCTTATATGTGTTGTAGAATAAGAAGTCACTCGAAGATTTCAGACACAGGAGAGCCATGACTAGATTGATATTTAAAGCATGCAAACTCTCATAAGAAGAATGTTTTGGACAAAAGGAAGGATAGCAGGATTGTCCATTAAGAGCCTATTACACTGACTAGGTTGATACTGGTGGAATTGGGGAGGAAACTGACAGAATTCTGATTTGTCTATAGAATTCTGTCAAGAGGATAGCTGCTAGGGAAGGTATGGGAGACAAGACAAAGCTTTTGCTTAAAACCAGAAGATGCTGATTATCTAACTAACATGAGATAATTACTGTTTGGCCTAGATGGTGTGTGTATTGTTTAGACAGAGATGGAAAATGAATGATGGCATTTGTAAATTTGAGAGGATGGTTGCTAATTGCCAATTAGAAGTTAATCCTGAAAATATGAACTTGGGAGTGATTATTGTCTAAACTTAAGAGTCTGAGTGAAAATAACATGAAAGGTATTATGGTTATGTTAATGTACAGATACAGCAGAGGAAAGGGATACTCTGTAGATGAGAAATACCAGGAGAACAGCAAACTGTGTGCCCTTGGACTGAATGCTACTGAAGAGCCAAATAAGGAAAAGGTTAAACCAGGTACTGGAACATTATCTGTAATACCAGGACTTGGGAAGCTGAGGTGGGATTGTCACAACTTGATGATCAGCCTGGGTTACAATATGAGACTCCCATCTTGAAAAATAACAAGGCAGCTGTGCCACAGTGCACAGAGCTGATCCTGTGCCACAGTGCTCCATACCTAAATACTGCCTGGAAAGAGCTGGTCTCCCAGGACTGCAGACATACCTGTAAGCACAGGTAAGACCACCACTTCTGCCACCTGGAGCCCTCAGGACACAGGAATGGAGGAGCAGCCTGGGACAGGTTCCTTCTGGTATCTGTCTACCCAGGAGCTATCTCTGTGCCACAGCTCTTCATACCCAAATTCTGCCCAGAGAGAACTGGTCTCCCATGAGTACTGACACACAGGCTTGTAGGAGGGACAAGCCATAGTCAGAGACAGCAAGAACAGCTAACACTGGAGATAACTAGATGGTTAAAGGCAAGGGCAAGAATATAAGCAACAGAAATCAAGGGTACTTGACATCATGAAAACTCAGTTCTCCCACCACAGTGAGCCCTGGATACACCAATACACCAGAAAAGCAAAACTCTGATTTAAAATCACATCCATGATAATGATAGAAGAATTTAGGAAGGTCATAAATAACCCCCTTAAAGAAATACAGGAGAACACAGTTAAGGAGCTAGTTTCCTCCTTAAAGAGGAAACACAAAAATCCCTTTTAAAATTACAGGAAAATGCAATCAAACAGGTGAAGGAAATGAACAAAACCATCCAGGATCTAAAAATG
>NW_028227256.1:147210131-147312631 GCF_978045245.1 Mus caroli | reverse complement strand
AAAAAATGAGAGAGTTGTCAGTATCTGCCTTAAATGCTTATTTAAAACTGAACTTGTACCCCTTTGTTTGATGAGTTAAAGATATGCAAGATTTAAGAAGAATTCCACATTACATGCTCCTATCATAGTAAAGAAGACACAGTTATAACCAACAGTGTTGATACCTGCAGCATTTTTCATCTTGTGACAACACTCACATATTCATACATCTTTCCTTGGTTCTTGTTAAGCTACTCATGATCTGAAATTCAAGTATAAAGATATCAAAATTCATTTCCCTTCTCACTGGCTTGTGCAGAGGAATGAAAGCTGATTTCCTTTCAGTTTCAGGTAACACATATTTAAAGGACAAACAGGGGAGGGAATCTTCACAAATGTAACATTGTTCAAGAACATTGCCTTCTGTTGTGGAAGATGTTACATGAAAAAAAAACCATTCAGTATAAATATTAAATAATTAAATTAAATTCTTCACATAAATAAATAAATATGGTCAGTAGACTTTTACAGCTCAGTTGAACGTCTTTTGATTAGCACTGTAGGGTTAATGTCATCTAGTCTGGAGTGGGAGGCACTTGCATTGATGGTGGCTGTTTTGGTAGGCTGTGGATCTTGCACATTGAAAGAAGTGAAGGGACACCCCTTCACATTATTGCAGATGAGAGACTGAATTGAGGCAGTATTGATGATCTTAAAACCCACTTCACCTCCAAAGGTGCTAGGCTTCCAGTATTGAGGAGAACAGATGGGATTTCCCATAAGTCCTTTCAAGGAGAATGGTGCTCCAAGTTCTACCATGGTCTCCCCAAAGATAGCATCTGGACGAGGTTTTTCCACCAGCAGGGCAGGATACAGTTCCATGACATCGATGTCACTGTAGAGGGCTTCCAACTCTGCAGCCATTTCCTTCTCTCCTGGAAGGTACCAAAAATAGAGATACAGGGACATCAAACTGGGAATGGGTGACAATTGTCCTGGCTGTTGAGCATAGGCTTTCCCCTACTCACTAGCTGACCCCACTCCCACTCCTCCTTCTCAATAAACTCGATCCTTTTCTATTTCCAGAAGAAGAAGAAGAAAAGGAGGAGGAGGAGGAGGGGGGAGGAGGAGGAGGAAGAGGAAGATAGTTTATCCCTTCGCTAAATGCCCTCTCACGTTCTCTTTTCCCATTTAATCCCTGATCCTTTTAGAAAATTCAGAAACCATTTCTCACCTGTAAGTTCTTCAAATGATGTGTAAGGCTTCAGGGAGAAGCGTTTGCGGTACTCATTGAGAGACTGGTATTTCATCTGTCTGCTCTGGTCAATGGAGGCCTTTGCCACTGCTTGTACAGCAATTGGCACATTTCTTCCCCCAGCAACCTAAGACAAGTGAATAACAAAATGAGATTCTTAGGCATATTCCTGAGGTCCTATGTCTTCACCTCATCACTTCTAGTCTGTAAGGAACAGGATTTTTGTGATTATAAAAAATAAGCTGATAAACAAGTCTGAATATTAACTTCTGTAAAATAAGGATGACTGAAATCTTTTTAAAATATTGGTTTTAAGATAGAGAGGTGTCATTATTTGCTGGATAATTTTAGATGAACCTAAAACCCTTCCTAAACCTTCTAGGTGTCATGTTACAAGAACCAGTAGAAAAGGAAAAGAAAAAAAAAAAAAAAACCAACTATCTCTATGACAAAAATCCTAAAGCTCCTGACCAGGTGGTTCTTGCTTTTCAGGAACAATGCTTACCCGGCCAGCAATCTGTCTGGTGAATGACTCAACAAACTGAGTGAGTCCGTGTTCCAGGAGGATGGAGTTGTTGTAGAGAAACTGTTTGAAGCTATACTCCTGGTCTTCAATGTTGAAGGTGTCAGGCAGCAGGGGGTGCCAGTGATAGAGTGTGTTGAATTCAGAGGCAATTCGGTTCTGATACTGGAATTGCTGGTTGAAAAGGAGCTCTGGGTCAAACTTGAGTTTGAAGTGGTAACCGCTCAGGTGTTGCACGTAGTCTTCGATCACTATCTTGATAGTCTCTCCTGTTGCACAACACAGAGACTTTAGTTTTCTTACAACAAACAGTAGGGATGTTACCAGATCACATTCACTGTCCCTATTCACAAGAAGGAATCAAAACATAGCAAATGGAAGAGTTTTTCGTTTTTGGGGGGAAGATGGTCTTATTCTTTATTTCTCTTGCTCACCTATGAGTATGAGTCTGCTGGTTTGGAATAGTCGCTCATCCTCCCACTCAGGATGCTCCTGCTTGAGTATGTCACACACTCTGTTGTGCTCCCGAAGCCAGATGGTGGCATACATCATCAGACCAGGCACCAGACCAAAGACTTCCTGCCCCACAGCAAACTGTAGGTTCTCAGGGATGTGAGGAGGGTAGATCATCTCTACCTGAGTGTCTTTGACTGTAGGAGGATACACCTCTCCACCAATGACCTAAATCACAATAGTAATAACAGAGTTAAAAGAAGGGAGAAAAAAGCCACAACAATTTTAATATGTAAGTCTAAATGACAGGTGATCATTTTTAAACCATAAGGAAAATACCTGATATTTCAATTTTCCATCCTTGAAAAGGCGCAGTTTATGTTGTCTGTCCAGAGTTTCACCATAAATGTGATTTAAGTCCACCTAGAAAATTAATTATGGAGAAATTTCAATTTACTGATTTTTACTATAATTTCTTATTCAATATTGATGATTTAGTTGTCTTTAAAATTCACCAAGTGATTTTCTTAAGATTTATTTTATTTTTATATGTATGAGAATTTGCCTGTATGTATGTATGTATGTCATGTGCTTGCCTGGTACCCTAAAATGTTACAAAACATGGAATCTCCTAGAACTGACTGGAGTTATAGGTGGTTGTGAACTGTCATGTAGGTGTTAAGAACTTAAGCAAAAGCAACAACTGTGATTTTGTGTGTGTGTGTAAAGGCTGGACCTCTGCCTCAATAGCAGAGACCAGTACAAGCACAAAGTTCTAAGGTTCACTTTCCAATGCCACCGATGACAAATAATTTATTTATTTATTTATTTATTTATTTATTTATTTACAGAAGATAGACCCTTTTCATGGACCAAACTTTTAAACTAAAAATGTAAGGAAAATTACATTAAAATATTTCTCTGTATGTCTGCTCATTTTTACTAAACCAGAAAATGAAAATGGAACACCCATTATGGTTTTAGTAGTCATGACATTTGGATAAAAAAAAATGGGTGTGATTTGTTTGGCATGGTAAGATGTCAGCATTCCCTAAGGATTTGCTATAAATCTGAGTTAAGCCTACTTACTCCATGGCCCAGGCCTCGGGTGAACCCGGGTCCTCGCTTCTGATCTGTCTTGAAAAACTGATGGGTGAAGTGCTGGGCAAAGAATGCAAACATCATATTTGAGCCTTGGGGGTCAGGAATGAACTCTCTCCTTAGAAGAACCTTTTCCAGCACTTCTTTTGAATCAGGAAGCTCCTTATTTCCTGGAACATGAAAATTCTAAAGTAAGTATCTATCCATTCACCTATTTGTTCAAGCAAACAGACGACTGTATAATACATGAGAGCATCCATCACTTAGAACCATGGTCTCAAAGAAGATCACAACATCAATACAACTGTTGTGTTTTGAGGCACAGTGTCAGGCTTGTACCCCAGGCTGGACTGAAACTCACTCTCTATCCCGGAATGGTATTGAGTTATTGGTTATCCTTTGCCTTAGAGATTACAGGTAATACTATATCTTGCTAAGGCTATAAATTCAAGTGTTAAGATATAAAGCAGGGGGTGTTATTGAATTTTTTATGAATTGTAACCAACATCAGTTCCATTTAGCAAACACACTAAGGTTAAGACATTACATCAGTGCAGATTTACTTTCCCATACTACATCTGTACTTTTAATAAACCTCTTTGGATAACCATACTAAAGACAAAACAATTTACAGTTTTACATAATGGACACCTTTTCTAGGTACACACCCAAGCCTCACTGCAGTTGCTATGTGTGTATTTCTTTGCACTCACCCTTCACACCCATGGGAGTTGGGCAGTCATCTGCTACTGGAGGAAGGATCCTGGTGTAGTAGGAGAGGTTGGAAAAGGCTTCCCAGCTTTTGTAACCATAGTGCACATTGTAAGTAGGTGGACTGTCAATCAAGTGTGTTCTGGCTGAAATTTTAAAGAAAAAAAATCATTGGTCCTCATATGAAAAACAACAAGGGAATATCAATTATCATTGTACAATGTAGCAAGTACAGAGACTGATTTTCCTTCAGACAAAGATGCCCTGCTTTACAATGGCTGAACTTTAAAGGGCACTGAAAATGCATCTTCAATAAAGCTTAAATTTTACACAGGACATTCTGCTCCAGTAGTCTTGACTTTTCAGTTTCTACCCACTCCCTGTTTCATAGTTGATGACATAGACATTTGGGCATGGCCCTCACTAATAACTATAGACAGCTATTTTCTCTTCTGACCCAAACCCTTGTCAACCATTTGTTTCAAAGTTTCAGAACAATTCTCTGTGTTCCGAACAATTCTGCCAGCCATGGGGATTCAATGAACAAGTGAACCACACGTCCTCCACAGAAATGAAGGACAGGGGTCATAACTAGAATACAGACTACAGGTTTTCATGACAGTAGTTTAGACATTTCAGGGCGGGGAACAGATTAGTAAATGTATACTTCAAGCCCTTTGAAAAGGTCAGGATAGTTCTTAGGGTTGGGTTTTCTAGTGCCTAGTTGTGTTGGAGGATGCTGGAAAACAAGGGAGGGTTGTACTTACATGTCAGCACATATTTCATGACTGAACTTCGCAGGAAGGGAATGTTGTTCACAATATTCCAGACTCCCTTGAAGTGGGTCAGGATGTAGTGCACTGTGTTTGGGGTGGGCTTCAGCATTAATTTGATTCTTGTCAGAAATTCAGCTGGAGAGAGACAAAGCAGGAGGAAGAACTTAGCAGATGCCCTCCCCCATAGGACACAAATCTACAGAATGATGGTAACACATGTGGCCACATTCCAAAGGAGGATAACCCAGGAAAAACTTACGTGTAGTACAGTTTTCACCATAGAATCCAGTCCGGGTACAGTCACACTTATACTGATCAAATCCTATGCTCATACATTCTCCGCGGTTTTGACATGGATTGGAACAGCAAGGATTTGCTACATTAAAAAAATAAGATAACCTGTCAGTTACTCTTGGTTGTCCTCATCTTAACATAAGGATTTAATTCTGTCACTATGGGTCAACTTTACAATGATAAGTTTGACAAATACACAGGTAGACCCAGAAAAAAGAAAAAGGTCTTTATTTTAATTAAGGCTGTCTCATCAAATGTTTATGGAAATAGCAAGCAACTTTGTATTCTTAAGCAAGAAACACAGAGGACCTAACTTCATAGTTCACATTACCAACATTTTAAAAATAACTTGGATGCTCAGACTAGAATTATTAAGTATCCCTTTAAATATTAAAATGGATTGACCTAGTACATTTGTCAAAATTTAGTGTAAAGAAAATCAAATTAAAACAGTCAAGTTTTAACATTTTGAATATAATTTTAAAAATGTATTCTAGATTTTTCTGTGGATAGAAGAACTCTAACAGGTATTTAAAGCAACCATTCTTGTTCAGTTGGCCACATCTATGCTTTTCACAACTATCGATCAGATTGTCTTACCATAATGAACAACCTCTAAGCCATTAAAACTATTGGTTTTTAGCAAATGAGAAAACTGAAAGTGGGCTGCAGTTCCTCAGGACTTAAGCAGTCCAGGCTCTTTGCCAGTACACAGCAAGTCCCACATAGCCAGCCAGTCCCACACTGCTAGAAAGGGGGTCTGAGCCTGAGGAGTCCCAGGGCGCCTCAGGGTGCGACTCACCTGCCTGGCTGAGCGCCAGAGTAGCGCAGAGCAGCACAGCTCGGAAGAGCATCGCAGAGGTGGCAGCGGCAGTGGCAGTAGTGATGGCGGCGGAGCTGGCAGGACGCAGTGCTGAGTTCCTTCGTGAGCAGAGTCCTGACTGACTCCTGAAGCTCTTAGCTCGCAGTTTGACAACTGGCTGCTAATGGGGAGAACCTTGCTTTTAAGTCTGTAAAGCGTACTCCACGTGACGTTGTGGTGACTATGTCTTTCCGCCTCGGCTTTCCCCAACCCCCACCAACTTTTCCCCCCTCTCTGCTTCAGTGAGTTGCGCAAGAACCGCAGCGGCAGGCTTTTACCCACGCAAATGAGAGACGAAGGAAGCCGGGAAGCTGCCCTTGGCTGCCCCAGGTGGTGCCAAGAGAGCTGCACCGCCCTCTCCATCCCTCCAGGCGCCCTGTGGTTCGCTGTGTCTGCGCCCAGTCTGGCTCTCTTTGGGGTCTCCGGTTTCCTCCCAGTCCCACATCCAGTGGTGGCCTTGAAGCTCAAGAGTGTCACAGCTTCCCTTCCCGGGATCTAAGGTCCTAACTAAGGGAATCCCCTTACCTCTCCCCACTGGACGCTGTGTGACGTGCTCGCTGCTCAGAGCACGAACACAGCTACCGGTTTATTTAATTTCTTCTATTTTTAATGAAATGAGTGTCCTTTGTCAGGGTCCACATCTGTACTGGTGGAATTAGGTTGAAGTCTTTCATGGAACTGCCCTCCAGATTCTGGAGTCACAGGAGCCCTGGGCACTCGCCTTTCCCAGGGACAGATGCTGAGCTCCACTTCATCGGAATGCTAAGTGTCCACAGCATTGCTTTAAGGTATTTTCCCCCTGCTGTTACATAGCTTTTATCATTTTGATCAGCAACTCTTTTCACGGGACGTATCACTAGAAAGAATTTGTTTTCAAATGTACCTTTTAAAAACTTTTTCTGTCCATGTTTACAAGAAAGTATGTTATGGCAAGGGATCAAAAGGTAATCGTTATTTTTCCATAACTAGCCTTATTCTCGCTAACCTTAAAAAAATTCACTTCATCCAGAAACAGTGTTTGATAAAAAAATTATTTGCCTAGAGAGGTGATGTTTTTGATAGTGTTGAATATCTTCCTACTGTGTTTGTGTTGGCCGTGGAGGGGGTGTGAGGATGGAGTAGCGAAAAGGAGCAAAATAAGAAAAGGAGGAAACTAAAAAACTCAACTAAACTGTACGTTCTTGGCATGGATGGATAAAAAAAAATGACACAGAATGTGAAATTACACTATATTCTGAGGAAAGTTAAGTCAGGAAAATGGTTTGAAGCAGGCTGGGTAACACAGCAAGATCCCTGCTCAAAACACAACAGAACAAAACAAGACAAAAATGAAAGGGGAGAAGATCCACATGGGGGAATCTAATCGACCATGAGAAGCAGCATTTAGGAAACTCTACCAAATACCTGACTCTGCGGAAGTCTCCCAGAAAATAAGAATACTCATGGAATTTTTTTTTAACTGTTTGCTTCATGTGCATGCTAATTGGATGCTACATGAGACACAGTGACTAAAACTCCATGTCACCCAGGGCCTTTGTTGTAGTCATGTTTAATCAGTCCAGGTATGGCACTCCCAGCCTCTTACACGGAGTCTTATGGGAAATTTCAACTGAATGCACAGACTGTTTTCTTTTGGGGAATCCCTTTAAACAGTTCTTGTTTTCTGTTTTATTTTAAATGCAGGAAGTGCATGGTGTCAAACTAAATTTGGTATAGCTCCTGATAAGAACTTCAGCTAGGAACTGTATAAAATTCCACATTCTTGACTGTGTACGAACATCTTATAGTAAAATCTTCAATTGACTTTGACCAACTCCGTCCTCATCTAATATTAATTGTATGCCTATTATGTAGAGAAGTATATTCTGATGTTTTAAAAGAGATTCTGGCAAAGGGGGTGGTGGTGGATGGTGATGTTGGCCCTTAATCCCAGCACTGAGGGAGAAAAAGGAGTCTAAGCAGATCTCTGAGGTCTCCCTGGTCCACAGAGCAAGTTTCAGGACAGCCAGCTATACACAGAAAAATCCTGTCTCACAAAAACTAAAAGAAAAAAAGAAAACATTACAAATTCAAAGTGAGAGGAAAAACAGGGCATAGAGAATAATCACCTTCAGACTACTTGGCATTTAAAGACATTAAACATAGTCATAGAGGAAATGCAATTAAATCATCTGTATGGTTCAGTTGGTTGATTTAATCTGTAACCTCAGATGTACGGAGAGCTCCATATACTATGGAATGACAGGAGAACTCAGGAAGAAATTCAGACCTGGAGGACAAGAGCAGTTTTGAAAGGAAGTCCAAATAAGGACATAAGGGAGAAGTATCTTGTAATTGGCTGCTTTAGAGAAGTCTGGGATGCCAGAGCACACTATACAGGTACAATTGGAATACTGGTTACAGGGGAATATTAACTGTCCCAAACCAAATCAAAATGGTTCAACCTGTTCTGTATGGCAAAGCACAATGGTAATGAGGCTCCTTAATAAGATGTTTATTATATAGCAAGTGTAGTGATGAACTGTATGGACTTTTGGTGTTTCTCTGTACACTTGGGTACATATTTAAGTGTCTGTTGTAGAAAATATATTTTGTTAGTATATGAAAGATTTTTGAGATTCTAAAAAAGGAGAATAAGGAAATGTACTAACACCTTCGAGAACATTCTGTTGAGTTTTACTGCCCTCTTCTGCTGCTTGAATTTTCAGCAACTTTTTTCTCCTAAGATGCTAGGTAGATTGTTAGGTAGATTTTTGCTCTAACTTTATAATGCTCTTAGATAATTAAACATGCAGTGCTGATATTAAATTTAAAGTTCATGCATGCACTGGAAATAAATGACATTTGTGTTTTTGTTTTGGGTTTGGCTTTTTATTAATTGTTATTTCTTTTTCTTTTCCTTGACAAGGGTATCTCTGTGTAGTCATGGCCATCCTGGAACTCACTCCATAGATGGAGCTAACTGGCCTCAAACTCAGAGTTTCCCCTGCTTCTGTCTCTGACATGCTGGGCTTGAAGACTTGTACCACCACCACCTGGCTAATAAAGGACACATTCCTTCATTTAAGCAATATCCCATTCAAAGAGAAAGTTAAAAGTACAAGGAAAGCTATATTGTGGTAATAGAGGAAAAGAAGGATAGTTTTATTTGTTTTTATACAGCATTCTTTAGAGGAAAGAAAAGTAGAAGTAATAAAGCGGAGTAGTGCATTTGATAGCAGAGTCAGTTCTTCAAGAATAGGTACAGTGATCCTTATGGACACTGCAGAAAAAGGGACCCTCCATACACATGAGGGCAGAACAATAAACTGCAGGGAGAAAGAGATGGTGCACCCTTCACTACTCCTCACCAGAGATAGGCAGTTCCATGACTGATAATCACAAAGCAGATAGCTGAGGTGAGCATAACTGTAAGTCAGCTGGCCATGATCAACATCTAAGGCTGTGCCATTCAAGGACAGCAATATAAAGTCTCTTCTAAGTTACATGGAACATATACCAGGACAAACCACATTCTAGGCTATAAAAGCACACCTTAATACACTTAAAATAGTAACTGCACAATGTATATTCTCAGGCTATGGGTGAGTAAAATTAAAATATGAATCACTGAGGGCAATAAAATGGGCATAGTAATTCATGCTTATTAACTCAATAATTTAGGATGTAGAGATAGGAGGATCAGGGCTTCATAGTCATCCTCGACTGCATAGAAAGACTGAGTCTTATTTGCAAGACACCCTGCCTCAAAAAAAAAAAAAAAGATAAATAAGAAAAGGTTAAAAAAGGAGGAGGAAGAGGAGAAGGAGAAGGAGTAAGAGAAGGAAGAAGAGGAGGGGGAGGGGAGAGAGATGAGGGAAGAAGGGAAAAATAAAAAAGTAAAATGAATCACTAATATCTGGAAAGTCCCCAAATAGCTGGATATCACAAGATACATTTTAATAATATAGGGCTTAAAGAGGAAGCTCAGAGGATATTAAAAATATCTTGAGGCAAATGAAGGTATAACTTGAGATGTCTAGAATTCAGAGAAAGCAGCATAGGAGGTTATAGCAGGGAACACATGGATGAGCAAAGGAGACTGAAAGTCAGAAGTCAGGGCTCCCATGTCATCGCAGTAGAAAGTTCAATTAAACCCAAAGTAAACAGAAACACAGAGACAATCAACATTTGAACAGATATCAGTGAAATTAAAACCAGGAAATTAGTAGAAAGTCAGCACAAACAGGCCACTTTTGAAAGGCCAATAAAATTAATGTCTCTAGCCAGTCCAACTAAGAAAAAATAAGATAAAAATTAACCTAATCACAAACACTTCAGGAAGATGAAGCCGTACTGAAACCATAGACATCTGGGCAGATAATAAAAGTATTCTCTGAACAAGAGAGTCAGGGATAGAGGATTGTCACATGTAGCCCCCCTGGTCTACATAGGGAGTTCAGGACAGCCAAGATTAGCATGTGAAGACCTTGTCCCAAACAAACAACAACAAAGAGATGCATTATTAAAAATTACTATTCACTGGCTTTATGGTCTCAATTGAATGTATAAATTTCTGTTTCCTCTGATTCCCTTCTCTGTTTATATGGTGTATGTGTGTGGTGCCTAAAAGTAAGTGTTCAGATTCCTCCCGCATGCTTTTGGAGATCAGAGCATATTCTTCCTCTTTTGGAGGTCAGTGCAATACATAAATGCTTTCCTCAATTGCTCTCCACCTTGTTCCCTTGAAAGAGGGTATTTTACCGAATGAAAACCATGCTTTCTGGGCTAGGTTGACTGGCTAATGAGTTCTTGCATCCTCCTGTCTCTACTGCCAAGTGCTAGGGTTACTGGTATATGATTGTCCAATTTTTTTATGTGAGTGCTGGAGATTCAAATTCAGGTCCTCATGCCTGCCAAATAAGTATACTTATCCACCAAGCCACCTTTGCACCAATTCTCTCTCTCTCCCTCTCTCTCTCTCTCTCTCTGTATATATGTAAATATACATATACACATATACATATATGTCATATATCACAAATCATATTATATTATGTATTGTTATATATTATTTGTACATATACTTTAACACATATATGTGCATATGCTTACATTTATTTATTTATTTATTTATTTATTTATTTATTTATTTATTTATTTATTTATTTATTTTGTGTTTTGTCTGTGAGTATCACTGTATACTTCATGCATTATTGTTGCCTGTTGGGACCAGAAGAGAACATCATACCCCCTAGAACTGTAGTTATAGAAGGTTATAAGCTGCCATGTTTGTCCAGGGAACTGAACTGGGGTCCACTGGAAGAGCAGTCAGTACTTTTAATCACTGAGCCATTTCTATAGCCCCTTATAACAACCTTTGAAAGCAAATTTTATAAAACCTCATGTATGAAGAGAACAATCTAAGCTGTATTTTATCTACTAAAACATTGAATCAATGTCACCCTGCCAAACAGAAAGAATCAGGCTTATACAGGCTTGCTGGTGAACTCCATCAAATGTTTAACGGACATGCATCACTTCCACACAGTCTGTATTAGAAAATAGGAATAGAGGCATGACTGCCTAGCTCCGGCTATGAGGCCAGCATGACCCTAACACTAAAATCAACAAGCAAACTACAGCATAATATTGAACATGAATAGCCAAGCAAGATTTAAACATGTGGGCTGGAGAGATGGCTTAAAAGATGGTTCAGAGCACCAACCCTTCATCCTGATGGCTGGGGTTTGATTCCCAGGACTCATCAAACTTTTCACAATCCTCTGCAATTCCTACTTCAGGGGATTCAGCATCCTCTTCTGACATCTGAGGACAAGAGGTACACACATGTGGTTCATAGACAAAACATAGGCAAAAACACAATGTAGGCAATAGATATCAATACATAAACTTTTAAACACAACATTAAAAAAAATCAAGTCCACCAGCCTGCAAATATAATTAATTATACATCATGACTAAGTGGAATTTATTTCTGCTATGCAAAGCTATGTCACTATCCCAAATGTATATAGACAACCTTAAGGAAAAAAAAAATGATAGCCATACTCCAGGTAATTGGAAATAGAAGGTAAGTGTCTTCATTCCTGCCAAGATATACCCCAAACTTGAAGCTAATACCATAACTGGTAAGGAATTAGAAACATTTCCAGTAACATCCAAACAAGACAATTTTGTCCCTGTTTGTTGCTCTTTTAAAAAGTTTATTTGTTTGTTTTGTTTGTTTGTAGGTGTATACACAGGTATGTGAATGTAAGTTGATGTATCTGTGTACTCCCTGAGATTGGAAGAAAGAGTCATGATGCCGAACTTATTACTGGGATCTAACTCCCTTCTTCATGTACAGCAAGCTTTCATAAACACTGAGCCACCACTCCGGAGTTACTCCCTTGCTGCTGCTTTTAAACTGTATACCAGCCAGATATGATGCTGAACATTTGTATTCCAAATCCTTGGGAGTTGAGGCAAGACAATCTAGAGTCTAGTAATTCTCAGCTCATAACAAGTTCAAGGTCAGCCTGCTCACACGACATGTTGTGTCACTAAAAAAAAAAAATGAATGAATAAATAAATAAATAAATGTGTGTGAGTTTTTTCTTAGTAATAGAGTAAGATAGCAATAAAATCATCTTAACAGATATTTGCTCTTTTCTGTGGGATGTACATAAGAATCATCAGCAAAATCTTCCTGAAACTAAGTTGGAAGATACAGAGAAATTTTAATCCAGCAACATGGCTGTTCTACCAAGGCATTACATCCAAAGACCTTCTGTGTCTGTGTGCTCTGACTGGAATGCAGATATGCCCTTAGTACATTCCTTTAATCCCTTTGGCTACCATATAGACACACCTTTAATCCCAAGCAATGAAGGTAAAGTTAGTTTGTAGATGGAAGCAGACATGTTTGAAAATGACTTCTAATTGAGAGGCAGACAAAGTGAAGAGTCAGAGAAAGATTTGACAGAATGAATGAGAGATAAGATATGTCCAACTTCCAGGAGAACAGCACAGGTGGTTCTTGAGGGAGGTGACTTGAGTGAGGGAGGGCAGTTCAATGAGTGCAGAGCAGTTGAGTTCAGGCAGTACAGCAAATTTCAGTAAAATCAGCTCAGTTGAATCATTCCAGTCAGTGCAATTCCTGCAGCGCAGTCAGGTTTAGATGAGTTCGTTCCGGAGTTCCGTGCAGTTTGGGAGGTTCATGTAGGTCAGCAGAGGCAGCTGAAGCCAGAGAATGAGAAGGACCAGAAGAGTAGAACAAATTTACAGAAGTAGTTTAAGCCAAACAGAATAATTCAGTGAAAAGCCAAGAGAAGCCTATTTGAATCAGTCAGCTTGAAGAGGAGTTTGAGCCAGAACAGCTGAGTTGAACCAGCCAACCATCATTCAGAAAGCACTAGAAAGGGTGAGCTTATTTAGCTGTAAGCCATGGAGATGACAGTAGTATTGTTTGGGCTGGCATCTCCTTCAGGGAATTGTTTTAACAGATGTTGAAGGAATAATTTCCCCAGTCAAAGGTTCCACAGTCTGTTGACACCCTCTAAGGCTGGCACTTCAATTTTCTTTGTAATTTAGTCAACTTTATAATGAGGGTTTCAGCTTGATTTCTATGACTTGAGCTCTGTGGGTGCTACAGAGAAGATTCTCTTCCAGGACACACTTAGAAACCTTTAGACTGTTTATTTGGAGCCTGTCAGTTTTACCACTGAGTTTATTGTTGCCCTTCACTGTATTCTGAGATGCTCCAAGTTGGTTAATTTTATCAGAGAGCTCATTCTTTTCAATTTATATTCTTGTCAATTTATATAGAGATGATAAGAGCAATGAACCAGCATCATCATTTTTCTTATTTTCCCACAAATTGTCAAAATTTTGTATACACAAAATCACAAAATCACAATTGGTAAATCTAGATAAGCTACTGCATCTGCCCAGATAAGTTTGTAAAATAGTTCACCCTATGGGCTTTCAATATTCTCCAAGCTTCTAGAAGAGCCTTTGGTAACCATAGTACACATTGGCAAATTGGATAGCATCCAGATACTTTTAAAAAATTCATTCCTATACTTTCTGTTGTTCTAGAACAACTTCTGTTGCCAAAAATTTGTATTTGTAAGGATTTTGTAGAGAAACAGACTGAAACAATGAATCTATCTATCTATCTATCTATCTATCTATCTATCTATCTATCTATCTATCTATCTATCTGGTTGTCTGTCTGTCTGCCTGTTTATCTATGTATCTATCATTTATCTATCAAGGGGATTTATACGAATGGCTTACAGCCTGTGATCCTGCTAGTCCTCCAACAGCTGTCAGTCAAAAGAAGCTTCAAGTCCTCCCAAGGTGTTCAATCCCTAAGACTGGAGGTCTCAGCTGCTCTGGAGTATATACAGGAACCCTGAAGAAGTAGGCTCTAATGTCAACGAAGGAATGGACTTGCCAGCCAGAACAAGAACATTGGCAAGTGGGGAAGGAGAGAAATCTTCCTTTTTCCATGTCTTTTATATAGGCTGCCATCAGAAGTTGTGGCCCAGGTTAACGTTGGATCCTCCTACCTTAAGAAATCCAGAGAAGGGGCTGGTGAGATGGCTCAGCAGGTAAGAGCACCAACTGCTCTTCTGAAGGTTCTGAGTTCAAATCCAAGCAACCACATAGTGGCTTACAACCATCCATACTGAGATCTGACACCCACTTTTTGGGTGTCTGAAGACAGCTACAGCATGCTTACATATAATAAATAAATAAATAAATAAATAAATAAATAAATAAATAAATAAATAAATCTTAAAAAGAAAAAGAAAAAGAAATCCAGAGTAAAAGTGTGTGTTTCCACTTTTAATTAGTTCCTGCTATTTAAGGAACAAAACACTCTCCCAGGTGTACTCAAGCTGCTTAGTTTCAGTTAATTCCAGATCTAGGCAGGCTGACAACCAAGAACAGCCATCACAAGTGTAATGACAATTTTTAATGCCATGTTACATGCTTCATCCATTAAAGAAATGTAATAATCTGGGCTGCAGTGAAATTTAAAATTTCAGCTTTACAAAGGATGGTAGGAGAATGAGATGGCAACCATAGGAAAAAAAATATTTGCAGAAAGCATCATATATTATCTACCAAAAATGTAAGACTTCTTAAAAGTTAAATAGTCCTATTAACAAGTCAATCAAAAACCTAAACAGACACCAGAACAAATAATACATATACATGCATGCATGCATGCATACATACATCTATATATTTGTACACATGCACACACTCACATTGCCTCATATCTGTAATCTCAGCTCTCAGGAGATTAAGTCTGTGGAAGTATTATGAGTTTCACACCAGCTTGGAATTCAAGGCCAGCCTGAGCTAGTTAAAGAGACCTTCTCTTGAAACAAATAAACAAAACACAATAGATAAAAATAAATCTTACAAGCACAAAAGATAAACAATTAGATAAAATGAACTGTGGTATCTATAAGAATGGCACACACCCAGTGCCTTTACAACAGCAAAGGCTGCAGAGAAAAGGGAGCCCTCCCTCCCTGCCTGTGTGAATGAGGAATGGCTCAGCATGTGGGAGAGGCTTGCAGCTGTTGCATTTCTTTTCACAAAAGTAAACAGACCCTTACTATGATGTGGCAGCCATGTGCCTGGGTATTTACCAAAAGACTAAGCTGGAATGGCTAGACTAGAGTCCTGGGATATAATTCAGACCTAACAGGAAATGAGATCTGATCCCTGAAAAGAGAATGAAGAATCTGAGTGCGTATTAATTACTAAGTGAATGTAGTTGCAAAATAGCTCATACCTTAAAGGGGGAAAGGGATTGTTTATTCTGAGCCCAATATGAGTGACCTGGCCCTATACTTAACAGGAATTCAGATTACCCTTGAATACCTTATACTACGGATGCAGGTACATGAAACTACTACTTCCAGAAAAAAGAGAGTCTAAATCAAGACTCTTACTTAATTGTGAGGGTCCAAAGGTAGGTGGTTTATGCAAGGCAAGCGAAACTCTAACTATAGGTTTTAGATGTGTCCTAATGATATTCCTAGCTTTGGGATTGGAGGAAACTGGGGGTCTGCTAAGAACACATTTGAACAGGCTTTATATGACAGTCAAAGGGCTGTTAGTGTAGTACCCACAAGGATGGACAATGAACGGCTATTAAAGGAACTAAAAGTGGCCCAGATAACCTGTGAGATTCTACTGCTCAATTGGGAAGTTCTAATTTGCACTCCTCCTTGTAGAATCGAACACAATATGGTGCTTTTTCTTCTTTATTTTTTTTTTTCTTGAGAACTTCAGACACCAATATAAGACGCAGTAGTATACTACAGGATTTCAGCATACAACTGGGGAGATGTCATCACATATTTGACAAATGGTATTTTCAACTGTAGAGTAAACCGTAGTGTGTACGATGGATTTGGGTCCCAGTGTGTTTTCATTGACAAAACACTAGAAGCACTCAGGCAGAAGCTGTTGCTAGGAGCCTGTGGGAGAGGAGGTACTGAGACAATCTAGCTACTCTTTATTTCTAGACTCCAAATAAGCTTTATTTTAAAATTAACTTCTACCTATGAATGATGGGTTCTGACTTTGGCTGTTCTTTATTGTTGATCCCATCTCTGCATCTGTACTGCTGTAAGGAAATGCCTGTGCTGAAGGCACTGCGTGTTTGTGTGCTGGCTCTTCACAATCACTGGAGAAAATCTTCAAGGAGGAATGCGTAGCTCTAAACAGTGACAGCTGCTTATGCTCTGAGCACAGATGGGAAGTCTATTTCCTTTTCAGCCAGAGCCTCACTCTGCCCTAAGGACAGATACTTAAGGAACAGACTCCTCCTAGCCCTCTTCCCACATCCACAAAGGACTTGCCAGTGAAGACACCTTCTCCCCTCTTCTTGAATAAGCCTTCCAGTCTCCCAGGTTTGCATCCCTCTCATGATGCCAGGGCCACTTCACAGCATCTCTTCTATACTCTCACATGAATCTCAAAAGCCACATGTCTAATTTTTCCCCTGGATCTTTTCATCTCACCATACTAAAAACTCAACCTATCCTCTCTACAAGACAAGACAAGACAAGACAAGACAAGACAAGACAAGACAAGACAAGACAAGACAACAAGACAAGACAAGACAAGACAAGACAAGACAAGATAGACAAGACAAGACAAGACAAGTCAAAACACAATATATGTCCATTTTAAGGGTCTCAGGGTTTTGTGGGGGAATAGAAGAGAACCAGGGTCTCATCTTTGTGAATGTGGGGGAAGGGGAAATGCTAAACACTTTTACAGGTTTAAGTGTACCAAATCAACATAATTAAAAGACAAACGAGGGGGCAAGCAATTCAATAATGTCATGGGGTACCTGAAGAGAAAAACTCCCGAGAAAGTCCTGAATAAGTTGAATGGAGCCTTTATTAGCTACTCACAGGACTGTCCCAAGCAGATTAACAGGAAAACCTGCAGTTATGATGTGTACAGAAAGACTGCTCTAGACATCTGCAACAAGCAAGCCTTATTTATAGAAGTGGAGTAGTAACCATGAAATGGCCAGGCAGTCAAACTCTAGTTCTGGATCATATCATAGAGGAATTTAGAACTGGTTCAGAGGGGCCAGTTTTACCGATACTTTTAGCACTACTAAAGTATTCTTAGGAATAATTTTATGAGATAGCATAACTATAGTTTAATAGCCTACTACATTAACACTTGTAAATGAATAAAAATAAACATATTAGTCTATAAATATGTGTTGAGGGATGAGTTCTATTTCATACTGAAAATAGATCACCTAAACAGTGAAGGTGCTTTCTACCAATATGGTAACTTGAGGTTGATTCTGGAACTCACAAGGAAGAAGTTTGAAAACCAACTCCCACAAGTTGCATACAACCCCCCCCCCCCAACTGTGTACACAAAGAAATAATAAATGTCAAACAAATAAATACATTTAGTTGCTAAGGATGCCTAATTCTCATATGTAAAATGGAATAGTTTCCCTCCTTCTGTCTTGCCCCAGGTATCTTATTTGTGTACTTCAATTTTATTGTTGTTGTTGTTTTGTTTAGTGACGATGACAATGGGGGTCTGGTTAGTTCAGACTGGCTTGAATTCCTGAGTCACCTGCCTCAGCCTCCTATGTGTTGGGATTACAAGGGTGTGTCTCTGCATCTGTCATGGATCATTTGGTTTTATGTAAAAGACTCAGGTCCTGTTTCTATCAAGGGCCCATCTTTATTCCTATGTGGTTTCCAGAAGGAAGCATTTCAACTGAAGCATGTGGCATGGTCTCAGACAAGGAAGTATGTGATATTGTAGCTTTAGACAAGTGCTTACATGGGTTGGGCTTCAGTTTCCCCATTTGCTCAAAGTTAATGTAAAGATAAGTCACTTCTGTGGTCGGCTTTGAAGTCTAGGGAGAAATCTAAATCTACAGCATGCCTCTGCTTCCAGGCATGTTATGTCCCTTCATGCCCAAGCCTTGAGGTCACATGTGTATTGCTCAGCAGATTTCACTCATCATTTCATTCTTGACCCTCAGTTATCATCTTTTAAATTTGACTTTATCCTTTAAATCACACTCTACACAATTTATCTACTAATTCCATACTTTGGGCTGCTTTTGACCCTTGTATCCACTTCACTTGCTCCAGGCATGGGGCCAAGTGGCCTAAGAGAGAAGACCATCACACAGAAGCCTAGAGCCATAATAATGATGGGTTTAACTACTTCATCTGCCACACTTCCTGTTGACTCCTTTCTTCCTGTGCTCTGGTGCTGGAACTCTACTGTCACAGTAGAGAGTCGAAGTCTCAGCCTGGAGATGGCGGACATGATGGAAATGAGAGAGAAAACATCCTTCAGGTACTGTGTTGTTCTCTGTTCTATCCTCAGAGAACAGTGCCTGAGCCATGGACCTCATAGAGAGGCAACTGGAGCCATATACTGCCACACCACAGTGACATCCAGGTCAAGGTTGTAAGGCCATAACTATGACCATGATCCACAGGTAAAACGTCAGAGTTGCTTCTTCCCCTTTGAATATCTACTTTTTCTCTCTTGTACCCACTTTGTCCTGGGCGCCATAAAACTAAACAAATACCTAGCCATAGGACGAGGGCAAGTAACCAGAACTGCAGTTAGTAGATACCACACTGGCAGCCCATGCCCATCTGGATCGTTACAATACTCTCAGATCAATCTTTGGGCTGATGGTTATTAGGGGGAAGAAGTACCTTCTTTAGAGATTATCATTGCCAAGATTTTAATCTTGGATAGCCAGAACACATGGCTTAATGTGGTTCATCATGATTTCATTTTGGTGCCATGTGCAGGCTTGCAAATATTGCTTCTATCTATCTATCTATCTATCTATCTATCTATCTATCTATCTATCTATCTATTCTTCTCTTATATACTACATCCTAACCATAGTTTCCCCTCCCTCTTTTCCTCCATAATCTCCCCCAACCTCATCTCTTACCCCAGATCCACTTCTCCTCTGTTTTCCTTTAAAAAAGAGCAGGTCTGCAGGGGATGTCACCCAGACAGGGCCTAACAAGCTAAAGTAAGACCAGGCACATATCCTCATATCAAGGCTTCATAAGGCAACCCAGTAAGAGGAACAGGGTCCCCAAAACATGCAAAAAGAGTCAGAGACAGTCTCCATTCCCACAAGAGCATCAGGCTACGCTTTTACATTTAGGTTCTTCCATTGACATTTGAATAAAAGCTGGCTGTGCAAATCAGCTGTTTTCACTTATAAGTGTCAAATGTCATTTATTTTAGTAATGAATGGAAAAATTTTATTTAGAGAAGATGTCAACCTCCCACTTTTAAGTTTCTTATCAAATATTTTCACTTAAGAAATAATTTTGAAGCCTGGTGTGCTGACGTCTGTCTGGCATCCCAGCCCTTAGGGGTTGGAGGAGGCAGGAAGATAAAGACTACAAGGCCATTCTCAACAACATAACCAGTTCCAGTAATGCTGGACTATAGAAGGCCCTGCCTCAAAAACCCAAACTACAAACAATGACAACAAAAGAATTTTTAAAATTAAAAGTTATAAAAATAACTTAATAGACACATTTAATACATTTAATTTTGAAGCTAGGTGGAGATAAAATATTTCTAAAATTTAATCTAAAGTAATCCTCATACATTCAGCTACATCTTTTGTACAGTTTATATATATATATATTTTTTTTAAGTGGTGAACTTACTTTATTTTTTTTTAATTTTTAATATTTTTATTACATATTTTCCTCAATTACATTTCCAATGCTATCCCAAAAGTCCCCCATAGCGGCCCCCACTTCCCTACCCACCCATTCCCATTCTTTTGGCCCTGGCATTCCCCTATATTGGGGCATATAAAGTTTGCAAGTCCAATGGGCCTCTCTTTCCAGTGATGGCCGACTAGGTCATCTTTCGATACATATGCAGCTAGAGACAAGAGCTCCGGGGTTCTGGTTAGTACATCATGTTGTTCCAACAATAGGGTTGCAGATCCCTTTAGCTCCTTGGGTACTTTCTCTAGCTTCTCCATTGGGAGCCCTGTGATACATCCAATAGCTGACTGTGAACATCCACTCCTCTGTTTGCTAGGCCCCGGCATTGTCTCACAAGAGACAGCTATATTTGGGTCCTTTCAGCAAAATCTTGCTAGTGTATGAAATGGTGTCAGCGTTTAGAAACTGATTATGGGATGGATCCCTGGATAGGGCAGTCTCTAAATGGTCCATCCTTTCATCACAGCTACGAACTTTGTCTCTGTAACTCCTTCCCTGGGTGTTTTGTTCCCAATTCTAAGAAGGTGCACAGTGTCCACACTTTGGTCTTCATTATTCTTGAGTTTCATGTGTTTAGCAAATTGTATCTTATATCTTGGGTTTCCTAAGTTTTGGGCTAATATCCACTTATCAGTGAATACATATTGTGTGAGTTCTTTTGTGATTGTGTTACTTCACTCAAGATGATGCCCTCCAGGTCCATCCATTTGGCTAGGAATTTCATAAATTCATTCTTTTTAATAGCTGAGTAGTACTCCATTGTGTAAATGTACCATAATTTCTGTATCCATTCCTCTGTTGAGGGACATCTGGGTTCTTTCCAGCTTCTGGCTATTATAAATAGGGCTGCTATGAACATAGTGGAGCATGTGTCCTTTTTACCGGTTGGGACATCTTCTGGATATATGCCCAGGAGAGGTATTGCTGGATCCTCCAGTAGTACTATGTCCAATTTTCTGAGGAACCACCAGACTGATTTCCAGAGTGGTTGTACAAGCTTGCAATCCCACCAAGAATGGAGGAGTGTTCCTCTTTCTCCACATCCTCGCCAGCATCTGCTGTTACCTGAATTTTTGATCTTAGCCATTCTGACTGGTGTGAGGTGGAATCTCAGGGTTGTTTTGATTTGCATTTCCCTGATGATTAAGGATGTTGAACATTTTTTCAGGTGTTTCTCTGCCATTCGGTATTCCTCAGGTGAGAATTCTTTGTTCAGTTCTGAGCCCCATTTTTTAATGGGGTTATTTGACTTTCTGGAGTCCATCTTCTTGAGTTCTTTATATATATTGGATATTAGTCCCTTATCTGATTTAGGATAGGTGAAGATCCTTTCCCAATCTGTTGGTGGTTGTTTTTGTCTTCTTGATGGTGTCTTTAGCCTTGCAGAAGCTTTGTAGTTTCATGAGGTCCCACTTGTCAATTCTCGATCTTACAGCACAAGCCATTACTCTTCTATTCAGGAATTTTTCCCCTGTGCCCATATCTTCAAGGCTTTTCCCCACTTTCTCCTCTATAAGTTTCAGTGTCTCTGGTTTTATGTGAAGTTCCTTGATCCACTTAGACTTGACCTTAGTACAAGGAGATAGGAATGGATCGATTCGCATTCTTCTACATGTTAACAACCAGTTGTGCCAGCACCATTTGTTGAAAATGCTGTCTTTCTTCCACTGGATGTTTTTAGCTCCCTTGTCGAAGATCAAGTGACCATAGGTGTGTGGGTTCATTTCTGGGTCTTCAATTCTATTCCATTGGTCTATTTGTCTGTCACTATACCAGTACCATGCAGTTTTTATCACAATTGCTCTGTAGTAGAGCTTTAGGTCTGGCATGGTGATTCCACCAGAGGTTCTTTTATCCTTGAGAAGAGTTTTTGCTATCCTAGGTTTTTTGTTATTCCAGATGAATTTGCAGATTGCACTTTCTAATTCGTTGAAGAATTGATTTGGAATTTTGATGGGGATTGCATTGAATCTGTAGATTGCTTTTGGCAAGATAGCCATTTTTACAATGTTGATCCTGCCAATCCATGAGCATGGGAGATCTTTCCATCTTCTGAGATCTTCTATAATTTCTTTCTTCAGAGACTTGAAGTTTTTATTATACAGATCTTTCACTTCCTTAGTTAGAGTCACGCCAAGATATTTTATATTATTTGTGACTATTGAGAAGGGTGTTGTTTCCCTAATTTCTTTCTCAGCCTGTTTATTCTTTGTGTAGAGAAAGGCCATTGATTTCTTTGAGTTAATTTTATATCCAGCTACTTCACCGAAGCTGTTTATCAGGCTTAGGAGTTCTCTGGTGGTATTTTTAGGGTCACTTATATATACTATCATATCATCTGCAAAGAGTGATATTTTGACTTCATCTTTTCCAATTTGTATCCCTTTGATCTCCTTTTGTTGTCGAATTGCTCTGGCTAGGACTTCAAGTACAATGTTGAATAGGTATGAAGAAAGTGGACAGCCTTGTCTAGTCCCTGATTTTAGAGGGATTGCTTCAAGCTTCTCACCATTTACTTTGATGTTGGCTACTGGTTTGCTGTAGATTGCTTTTATCATGTTTAGGTATGGGCCTTGAATTCCTGATCTTTCCAAGACTTTTATCATGAATGGGTGTTGGATCTTGTGAAATGCTTTTTCCGCATCTAACGAGATGACCATGTGGTTTTTGTCTTTGAGTTTGTTTATATACTGGATTACGTTGATGGATTTCCGTATATTGAACCATCCCTGCATCCCTGGGATGAAACCTACTTGGTCAGGATGGATGATTGTTTTGATGTGTTCTTGGATTCGGTTAGCAAGAACTTTATTGAGGATTTTTGCATCAATATTCATAAGGGATATTGGTCTGAAGTTTTCTATCTTTGTTGGGTCTTTTTGTGGTTTAGGTATCAGAGTAATTGTGGCTTCCTAGAATGAGTTGGGTAGAGTACCTTCTGTTTCTATTTTGTGGAATAGTTTGTGAAGAACTGGGATTAGATCTTCTTTGAAGGTCTGATAGAACTCTGCACTAAACCCATCTGGTCCTGGGCTTTTTTTAGTTGGGAGACTATTAATGACTGCTTCTATTTCTTTGGGGGATATAGGGCTGTTTAGATCATTAACCTGATCTTGATTCAACTTTGGTACCTGGTATCTGTCTAGGAACTTCTCCATTTCATCCAGGTTCTCCAGTTTTGTTGAGTATAGCCTTTGGTAGAAGGATCTGATGGTGTTTTGGATGTCTTCAGGATCTGTTGTTATGTCTCCTTTTTCATTTCTGATTTTGTTAATTAGGATGCTTTCCCTGTGCCCTCTAGTGAGTCTGGCTAAGGGTTTATCTATCTTGTTGATTTTCTCAAAGAACCAGCTCCTTGATTGGTTGATTCTTTGAATAGTTTTTCGAGACAGGGTTTCTCTGTGTAGCCCTGGCTGTCCTGGCACTCACTTTGTAGACCAGGCTGGCCTCAAACTCAGAAATCCGCCTGCCTCTGCCTCCCGAGTGCTGGGATTAAAGGCGTGCGCCACCATGCCCGGCTCAGTTTATATTTCTTTTTTAACAGCTATTATTGTGAAGGGGCTTAGAGCATGGTTCCTGGCCTATATGTAGAGGTCAGAGGACAGCTCCTATGAAATGGAGTCAGTTCTCTCCTTTCACATTTGTGTGGGCTTTGAGAATTGAACTCAGGTTGTCAGGATTCACAGCAAGTGCTTCTACTGGCTTCTACATGCTAGACTCCAGTGTGTGTGTGTGTGTGTGTGTGTGTATGTGTGTATATGTGTGCGTATTTATGTGTATGTGTGTATATGTGTGTAGTTTGTATATGTATATATATATATATATGTGTGTGTATGTGTGTGTATGTGTATATATGTGTGTATGTGTGTGTATATATATATACATACATATATATATATATATATACACATAAATATATGTGTGTGTGTGATCAAACCATATGCATGGTACTGGTAATATGTACAAGTGCTAGCACTCATGGGTGTGCATGCCAAGGCCAGGGGAGGACATGGTGAGGCCTGCTTTACTTCCCTGCATCTTAACCCCTTGAGGCAGGGTCTCCCAGTCAAGCTAGAGTGAGCTAATATAACAACCTATGTCATAAATGTTATTCTTTCTTTATATTGTTTGACAGGAAGGGATGGGGCGGGAGGGAAGGATGGAGGGATGGAATGACAGTGAAGGCATTTAAACCCCTTTTCTTTGGCGCAGACATTCACTCTTATACCAGTAATTGTTCGTACAGAAAAAATAACTGGTGTCAAATGTTTACTGTAGAACCTTTGTTCACTGATTTCTTCATTACATTACAGCATTGATGAGTATCTACTGAAGGAAGGCATGCTGGGGAGACTAAAGAAACCTCTCAGATGGTAAGGCCACACCCCTAGTGAACTGCAAACAGGAAGTTTAGGTGTTTACTCCTTTCTGTTGCCTATACTATCCAGTAGTAGGAACCTGTGCAGTTTCAAGTTCAGCTAATGAATGTCTTGTTGCTTGGTCTGAGAAAAAGTACATGAGTGTTTTGTGTTCTAGTCTTCTGATTTTTAGTTGGAATGGTATAGGACCACACAGGGGCTGCATCTAGAACATTTCTAGCCAATGTGAACTTCTTGTAACTGTCGGTTATTATATATATTTAGGTGTTAAACTTGAACAACAGATGAAAAGTATTTTACATTTTGGTATCTAACTCCTGTGTGAGGCAACCCTGTACATTTAATTTTTTTAAGGGGAAAGCCGACCACATCTTTTCCATTTTTATTTATTTACTTCTTTAGGTTTTCATGGTAACAAGGACTAAACACAGGACTACAGAGCACTCTACCACTACATTGTTTCTCCAGCCCCTCCCCCGATGTGTGTACTGATGTCTTTTATATTACTGATTTGGGAATCATATTTCTCTATATGAAATATCTGTACACTAAACATTCAAGTACATATTAGTTGTACAATTTTAGGTAGCAAAGATTTGGGTGCTTAAACCTTATGCTGTAAGATCTGCTGCAGTCTTCTTCCTTCCTTGGCCATCTGAGTCCTGATGCAAGCCACCGTGCCTATCAAAGAGGAACCTTTTTAAGAAAAGATATGTAAACTATCAAATTAAGCCAAAGAATACATTTATATTTTGAATATGGGGTTGATGGTAATGCTCAGTGTAGAGAGGCCCTTTTCACCAAGCCTGATGGCCTGATTTGTACATGGTTGAAGGAGAGAACTGACTCCAACTTTAGGGTGAGTTCTAGTGTATACACACACACACATCACACACACACACACATTTAAAATGTAAAAGTAAGGCCAGGTGTGTTGGCACACCTTTAATTACAACTCTTGGGAGGCAAAGCAGGGAGATCTCAGGCCATTCAGTGAAGGCTACATGATAAAACTGTCTCAAGAAAAAAAGAAGAATAAAAGAAAGAAAGAAAGAAAGAAAGAAAGAAAGAAAGAAAGACAGAAGGAAGGAAGGAAGGAAGGAAAGAAGAAAGAAAGAAAAAAAGAAAGAAAGAAAGAAAGGAAGGAAGGAAGGAAGGAAGGAAGGAAGAAAGAAAGAAAAAAAGAAAGAAAGAAAGGAAGGAAGGAAGGAAGGAAGGAAGGAAGGAAGAAAGAAAGAAAGAAAGAAAGAAAGAAAGAAAGAAAGAAAGAAAGAAAGGAAGAAAGGAAGAAAGGTAGGTGGGTCAAAACCATGAATGTATAGCACACGACAATACAAAATTTAAAGCTGGGCAATGGTGGTACATTGCTTTAATTTCAGCACTTGGGAGGCAGAGGCACTCAGATCTCTGAGTTTGAGGTCTATAGAGTGACCAGGACAGCCAGGGCTGCACAGAGAAAACCCCTTTTAAAAAAACCAGCTGGGCGGTGGTGGCACATGCCTTTAATCCCAGCACTCGGGAGGCAGAGACAGGTGGATTTCTGAGATCGAGGCCAGCCTGGTCTACAGAGTTAGTTCCAGGACAGCCAGGGCTACACAGAGAAACCCTGTCTCGAAAAACCCAAAAAAGAAGAAAGAAAAACAAACAAACAAACAAACCAAAACACCACCACCAAAACAAAAACAGAAACAAAAACAAACAAAAAAAAACTCAAACAAAAAAATTAAAAATTGATAATCATTACAAAACTGAAAACACTACTAATTAATGAACTAATTATATGTTATATATTTTCTTACAGATTTTGCTTCATACTATACATTTTCAACATCTCCTTTTCTTTTTTAATGATTTTAGGGTAACTCTTTAAGAAACATTGTTTTTGAGGAGGCTGGGTCACACAGTGTAGCCCAAGTGGGGTAACCTGAGTTCTCTATTTCCCCAGTGCGGGGATTATAAGCTCACCCCGATCCTGTCCAGCACTGATGTTTGTAAAGACAGGATCTCACCATGACTATCTCACTGACTTACATGTAGACAAAGCTGGTCTTAAACTCCAGTCTCTGCCTCCTGAGGCTGGGAATAAAAACACACACCTTGTATTGGCTCTTTCCAATACTTTCCAATTCTTTCCCTTTATGACACTTCGTTTCCTGTAGCCCTGGCTGGCTTTGAACTTGCTGTATAGCTAAGAATGACCTGGATTCCTGATCCTGATACGCTTACAGGCAGACCCTAAGATGAGCCTTCCTTCCTTCCTTCCTTCCTTCCTTCCTTCCTTCCTTCCTTCCTTCCTTCCTTCCTTCCTTCCTTCCTAAAATCTGAGGCAGACTCTTGTAGTTCTTTCTGGCTTTGACCTCACTGTACAGCCAAGTATGACCTTGAATTCTAGATTCTCCTGCTTCTTCTGTTGCGGCCCGCCCGTGGTCCACAACACGAACGGTTCACTGAGAAAGGCAGTTCAGGCTGAAAGTGAGGAAACTAGACGGGGCGGAAGAAACAATGGAGTCTAGACAAGATTCTGATCAAGACTCAATTTTACTAATTCCAGACACTCAGTTTATAAAGGAAGGGGGAGGGAACCCAATTTCCCGCCAAGTAACTCAGGGTCCAGTAGCAGGACGAACACGTGTGTGACTCCAGGCAGCAAGGGCAGGTTCCAGCAGTGGGCGTGGCAGGACGAATGAGCCGGTAGCTCCACCCTTGAGCAGGCAGGTTCCAGGCTGGGGGGAAGGGAGGCCACATTTCCCCCCATTAGATAACAAAACAAAAATAAAAAAAGGGGGTGGCCTGTGGCAGAAAAATTATCTATGTTCAATAGTTCTGCCTGAGTTCCTAGGGCTAAAGAAAAAACCTATTTCCGTGGGATTCCCTAACTATTCTAATGGTAAACTGTATCTGGCTGAGACTGTCTTAAAAGCACTGACTGAATAGCAGCACTGGGCTGTAGGCTCTGACTTTATAATGCTAATTAGTGCTGAATAGGTAGCTACCTGTTTACATTTTAAGTAGGGCGTTGGAACCCTGGCTGAGTTTAACTAAACAATTTTAGAATAACACTGAACTGATAATCCTCTGCAATTTTGGGTAAAAGGCAGGGGAACAGTGAGAAGGGGTTAAGACCAGCTCTTTAGTACAAGGCCAATTGGCTTTTTTATTATTTGGGTGGGAGGCAGTGAAGGGCTTGCCCTTACGACAGCAAGGTCTCCAATCTCTCTCCCCCCTATTAATTAAGTTTAAATAGGCAATGCTTAACAGAGGAGATCAAATGATTTTCTCATCCGTAGATGAGTGGGCCTTTAACCTTGACTTGGGTGGACATTGGCCTGATTCCTCCCGTGAGCATTGTAACAACTCACATCTGTGGCTCTTGGTATCTTTTGGGGAGGGGAGGCAGAGCCTTAAGTATTTTTGGTTTTTAGCTGGAGTCGGATACCAACCTCTTTCAAATCAGGTGTGTCGCACAGGGAACTCAGAAACGGTCAAACTGGACCTTCCCTCCGCAGTAATCTCCTGCGCCAAGCGGTACCCATACCGTATTCATATGATTATGAATCAGTACGCAATTCTGAGTTATTGCGAGGTCTCTATATGAGACTTGTCAACCTCAGATTTAGCAAGGCCTAGACAAGAATTATGTCAGTATTAACACCATTAATTTTGGTTAAAATAGGAGCTGAAAGTCTTTCCTCTTCATCTCTGTTATTCCCAGTAGCCTGAGGAACTAAGGACACCGTGCAGTAACAGCAAGGGTGAAAAGCCAGAGGCCAGCTAAGGGACTAAGCCTATATCTATCAAAATAAGAACTAATCTTTGTAAATATATATGAAATTTCTACTTCCCTAGCTCTCCTGGTAAATCTAGATCTTATCTTAGACTGAAAAGCCACATGCTGGGATGTCCCTGGAAGGGAGATTAGCAGAACCACCTGTTTGCTCGTAGGGGTGGGGCGGAGAACCGGAGAATGTAGATCGACCTGCTTGAGAGAAGGAAGAATTCTAAACAATGAGAGTGTAGCAATGTAAATTTTCTGTTTGGAGAAGTCAAGGTACTTTATTTAGATGCAAATTGTAAAGCTAAAGTTAATCTCCGGCCTCTTGTAGGGGAATTGGGAAACAGAGGAAAACAATTTTTTCTGAGAGCTTCCACTCCCAGCACAAGAGGAATTTTAGTCTTTAGAATGATACTTACGAGGAGAGACAGAATCTGTGTTTAACTGACGAATAAATCTCTCTGGTAGCCACCGTGCTTCATCTTCATCTCGTGAAAAAACACAAACCGAGCCTCTTCCCCAGATTAGAACTGGATCTGGACCCTTCCATTTATTAGTCAGGGCGTCCTTCCATTTTACCAATGCATAAGAATTAGAAGTAACTGGGTGCCAGTGGCGTTCCGCTGCAGACTGACCTTTAATGTCAGTTTGCAAAAAGTTTAGGACAAATAAGGTAAAGGCAAGGTGAGCCTTTGGTGACCTTGGGGGATATAGATGCCCCTCTTTTGTTTTAAAAAGCCAATTTTTTAAGGTGCTATGAGCACGTTCAACTATTCCTTGTCCCATGGAGTTGTAAGGAATTCCAGTTTTATGTTTGATACCGAATTCTTTACAGAATGTAATAAAGTTTTTACTAGAATAAGATGGCCCGTTATCTGTCTTAATAAGCTTAGGCAACCCCATGGTATTAAAGGCTTGTAGGCAATGATCAATTACGTTTTTTGAAGCCTCCCCTGTATGCAGGGAAGCAAAGAGAAATCCTGAACAGGTATCAATGCAAACATGTATATATTTTAGTTTTCCAAATTCTGCATAATGGGTTATATCCATTTGCCAAATATGATTAGGCACAAGGCCTCTAGGATTGACTCCTAGATGTGGCACTGGGGATAATGTAATACATTTAGGACATTGTTTTACAATCATTCTCGCTTGCTCCTTAGTGATCTTATGGCGGAGCCTTAGGGTGTGGCTAGAGAGGTGAAACCTTTCATGATCACGTTGGGCCAGAGCAACAGGATTTGAAACTAAAGCTTCTCCTATTAGAGCCCTGTCAATGCGATCATTACCCTCGGCCAGAGGCCCAGGAAGACCAGAGTGAGACCGTATGTGGCCAATATAAAACGGATTTTTCCGGGCAAGAATGATGTTTTGCAATTCTGAAAATAAGGATCCTGATGGCGTATTGAAGTTAAACGTGCCACAGGTTTCCAATAAGGGTACTGATTGAGCAACATATAAACTGTCAGTAAAAATATTAAAAGCCTCATGTACAGACTGAAAGACCTTTAGCACTGCTGTTAATTCGGCTAGCTGAGCTGAGAGACCAGGAGTCTCTACGATAACCTGTTGATCATTAATAAGATATCCAGCTCGCCCTTTAGAGGAGCCATCAGTAAAAATCAATAGAGCATTATTTAAAGGCTGTAAAGAAGTCATCTTAGGAAATATCATATCATGTACATTTAAAAATTTTATTAACCTATCTTGAGGGTAGTGGTTGTCTATAATTCCACTAAACCCTATCTGTGCAAGCAACCAATCTGTACTATGCTGTTTCAGCCAAGTGTCTTGACTTACGCTGTAAGGCTGAACAATGATATCTGGCTCTTTTCCGAAATAAGTCAATGCCTGCCTTCTTCCAGTGATAATCATCTGAGCCACTGCTTCGTGATATGGCAAGATATTACGTTTGGGAGAAATCCTTGAATGTATCCACATTATAGGAAATTTTTGCCATAGCAGTCCCGTAGGCACATGAGTCGTATTAAAAATTAACAGGTGCAGCGGCAGGGAGTAATCTATATAGGTAACGAATTGCTCTTCAATAGACTTTTCCACTAGTTGTAAGGCCAGCAATCCTTCTGAGGTTAGGGATCTAGGGGAAGTGGGATCAGAACTCCCTTTAAGAATATCAAATAAAGGTTTTAACTCCCCTGTAGTAAGCTTTAAATAGGGGCGAAGCCAATTAATATCACCCAACAATTTTTGAAAATCATTTAAGGTCTTTAAGTTATCTCTACGAATAACGATCTTTTGGGGAAAAACAGCTTGATCAGTGAGTCTAAAACCCAAATAATTATAAGGATCCTGAGTTTGTACCTTTTCAGAAGCAATTTGCAATCCCTTATCAGCTAGGGCTTTTTGTAAACCTTTATAACACAAAAGCAATTCTTGGGGGTCCTTTCCCGCCATCAAGACATCATCTGTGAAATGAACGATGTAAATATTTGGCCATTGTTGTCTAACAGGCTGAATTGCTTTCGCCACAAACCTTTGACATAATGTGGGACTATTAGCCATCCCCTGCGGGAGGACTGTCCATTGATATCTTTTCATGGGTTCCTTGAAATTTACAGAAGGAACACTAAAAGCAAATCTCTCACAATCCTTTGGATGCAAAGGGATGGTAAAGAAACAATCTTTCAAATCTATAACAATCTTATAATATCCCTTAGGAATGGCCACTGGGGAGGGGAGCCCCGGTTGTAAGGTTCCCATAAGTACCATGGTCTCATTAACTTTTCTTAAATCTTGTAACAGTCTCCATTTTCCAGATTTCTTTCTGATAATGAAAATGGGTGTATTCCAGGGAGAGTGAGACTCTACCAAATGTCCTGCTTCTAACTGCTCCTGCACTAGCAAAGAAGCGGCCTCTATTTTCTCTTTAGGTAAAGACCACTGATCTACCCACACCGGAATATCATTACGCCATTGAATTTTTTCCGCGTGGGATGCAGGCAAGATAGTGGTCGCTATTGAAAATACTTTAAACCTCTCATGTTAGAGTGGGGTTTAAGATCCTTAAAGGTCTTAATTCCCTGTCCTTTTTTTACTAGTTCACGACCAGGCAGGAGTCCCTGCCTGAATGTCTGTTCAGTCACCATCTCCTTAGAACTGCACAGAATAACACCCATCTGTGACAACAGATCTCTTCCCCACAGGGTCACAGGCAAATTTGACATAACATACGGCTGAATCTTTCCTGATTTCCCTTCCTCATCTCTCCAGGTTAGCAATTTGGAACTACGTTTTGGGTTACTGGCGTACCCAATTCCTTGAAGATGAGTCAAGGAAGCAGTCAAGGGCCAGTTTGAGGGCCAGTCCTGCCCTCTTACAATTGTTACGTCGGCCCCGGTATCTATTAATCCTTCAAAGCCTTTTCCATCAAGAGTCAATTTAAGGTTAGGTCTCTGATTTGTGATAGATTTCACCCAATTTACGCCCGAGGAGTCAAAATTATTTTGTCCTTCCTCACTTTCAAAGAATCTATACAGTGACTGGCGTAAAGGGATCAAAGTAAGTTGAGCAATTTTTTGATTAGCAGGTATAGTTATAACACCACGAGGGCAAGCGGCTATGATTTTAAGTTCTCCCTCATAATCATTATTTATAACACCTGGAAAAATCTGCAGGCCTTCTACAATAGAACTGCTTCGTCCCAAGAGAAAGCCACAGGTTTCTGTGGGCAGTGGTCCAAAGACTCCGGTAGGCAGAGTTTGGACTCCCATTTCTGGGGTTAATACTGCGTGGACAGTGGAACAGAGGTCCAGTCTTGCATTTCCTGGGTTTGACCTGACAAGTTCAAGAACTGATCTTGTTGGCTGGGCAGCAGATTTATGGCCCCATAAGCTGTCCTCTTTGAGTAACTCGGGGCCTGGGGCTGACCCCTTTCCTCGTTTCCCGGCACCGGGCGGCTCAAAACCCTTGGTTTATGCTTACAATCTTTTACCCAGTGGCGGCCCTTCCCACACTTGGGACATATTCCTGGGGTACGGCCTGTTTGTCTACCCTTGGCGCCCTTGTTCTTAGGACAATTACTTCTAAAATGATCCAAACTTCCACAATTAAAGCATGCATTATTTTCTCGTTTCCTCGAGAACATTGCTTGCGCGTGGGTTCCCTGCGAGAACTCGCAGGAAGGCCCAATGTCTGCGCAAAGATGGACATATCCCTCCAAATCTGTCTGTCCCTTATGCGGTTGAATTGCAGCTCGGCAAGTTGCGTTAGCATTCTCATAAGCCAGCTGCATAACAAAGGGACTACCTGTGTCTGGACTTCCAAGGATTCTACTAGCGGAAATCAACAGCCTGTCCACAAAGTCCTGATATGGTTCATCAGAACCCTGCCGAATGCTAGCTAAACTTCCACTAGTATCTCCTTTAACTGGCAACTTTCCCCAAGCACTGCGTGCGGCTGTAGCAACTTGCACGTACACTGCAATGGGAAAATCAATCTGATTTGTCTGTCCCTCATATGGACCCTCTCCTAAAAGCATGTTGCTATCCCAGTCTGGGTTACCAGCCTGAGCATTAGAAGCAGCAGTTTTCTTACTGGCGTCTCGCCATTCAGAATCCCAAAGCAAAAAATCTCCTCCTGACAGGGTAGCCTTGGACAGAGTCTTCCAATCTGAGGGGGTTAAGTTTGACTCCGCCACTGTGTCCAGTAATGCTTGAGTGAATGGGGCTGAAGGACCATATTGCACAACAGCTGCCTTTAACTCTTTTAACAACTTGAAATCCAAGATCTGGTAATGTCTGGTCCTAGCATCTTGCTGATCAACTGCCTTGACCACAGGAAAGGCCAGCGTATTAGACGAATTCTGTCCTTTCCCACGAGTCTGACTCACAACTCTTTCTAGCGGCACCTGGTGAACTACAGAAGAGTTACTCTTCTCCGCTTCTGAGATCTTTTTTAGTTCCCGAAGCTCATTAGTCAGCCTCTGAAGCTTAATTTCAAATTCTAACTCGCTTAGCCGTGTGTCCCTATGCGTAGCACCTCCCGAAGTGGTGACTATGGGTGAAGCGGGAGATTCGCAAGAGGACCAATTCTCATTAGGGTAATGGGCAATTCCTCTATCTGAGTGATTTTTGTTAAAATTCAGTCCATCATCAGAGTTTCCACATTTATCAATTTTTGAGTTAAGAAGATCTTTTCCTGAGGAGGCCTTCTCTGATAGGCACTCCTCCTGAGATACCACAAGCTCCGCCTGAGGGCAATTTAGCCCTGGGGAAGTTGCATCTTTTATAGCATCATTTACAAGCGCCCAGAGACCTAGGGTAAAATTATCTGTCTGAGCGATATTCAGGGCCTCACCAACTTTCTCCCAGGTTCCGCAATCTATCGTTTCTTCTTCTTTGAACCATGGACAACAGCTATCTATCTTATCTAAAAAATTTCTTACTAATTGTACTTCAAGCCTTACTCCTTTTTCCTTAAGCAACTCCTGAAAACTAAAAACAATCGCCTGATCCATGATTTTGAACCCTTCTTTCTTCCACCTAAGCAGTTTTCTAAAAAACTGCGGCACACCGCCTGTCTCCGTATCTAGTTCCGATTAACGAACTGCTGACCCCAAGCAGAACCAGTGTTGGGTCAGCACTGCTTCAAACTTGATTCGTATCCTACCGCATCCTCAGCAACACTTTACAAAACTGAAATTTTTTAGGCTAGCGCTAGCATGTGTACCTGTCCGTTGCTCCGATGCTCCTCCGATACGAAGATTCTTTCCTTTCTTGTGGAGCTCCACACAGCAGTCGTTTCTCTTAACATCCCTCTGCCATTCTTCAGGTCCCAGTTCTGGCGCCAATTGTTGCGGCCCGCCCGCGGTCCACAACACGAACGGTTCACTGAGAAAGGCAGTTCAGGCTGAAAGAGAGGAAACTAGACGGGGCGGAAGAAACAATGGAGTCTAGACAAGATTCTGATCAAGACTCAATTTTACTAATTCCAGACACTCAGTTTATAAAGGAAGGGGGAGGGAACCCAATTTCCCGCCAAGTAACTCAGGGTCCAGTAGCAGGACGAACACGTGTGTGACTCCAGGCAGCAAGGGCAGGTTCCAGCAGTGGGCGTGGCAGGATGAATGAGCCGGTAGCTCCACCCTTGAGCAGGCAGGTTCCAGGCTGGGGGGAAGGGAGGCCACAGGCAGACTCTTGTAGTTCTTTCTGGCTTTGACCTCACTGTACAGCCAAGTATGACCTTGAATTCTAGATTCTCCTGCTTCTTCCTTCTAAGGGCATTTGTCACAGTCCTTCCCCAACACTCCCATTTTATCAGGTTCTTACAGATAAAGACACAAAAGCATAGAAAAGTCACATTATTTGCCTAAAGTCAAACTGAAATTTGAGGCAGACAAGTATGAACCCTTCATCACTGAGCTAAAAACCAAAGTTCAAAACCATCCTGCCTCAGGCTCCAGCATGATGTGACTACAAATGTGAGCCACCACCATGGCTTAATTACTTCTCCCTCCCTCCCTCCCTCCCTCCCTCCCTCCCTCCCTCCCTCCCTCCCTCCTCCCTCCCTTTTTCCTTCTTTATTTCTTCTCTCACTTTTGCTCCTTAGTTTCTTTCTTTCTTTCTTTCTTTCTTTCTTTCTTTCTTTCTTTCTTTCTTTCTTTCTTTCGTTCTTTCTTTCAAGTTGGGGTATGTTCTAGGTTGACCTTGGATTATGGGTAATACAGGATGACCCTGAACTCTGATCCTTTCTTCACTTCCTAAATGCTGAAATTAGAGACATGAGCCTGATGTACGGTTCATTTTTTCTTTTCTTAATTATTCAGTTCTTAGGAAACTACAGTACCTGATATTAAGGTAGTAGTATATGTGCTTATTTTATTCTCGATGTTAATGGAAAAGTCACTGTAGCATCCCTATAAGGATGATGCAATTGGTCTTGAAAGGAGCTATCTGAGAAAGACCCTCTCCTTCCAGATGTCTAGAAGCTTTATTGACTCACTAGAGGACAGTTAATGTTAATTTCTTTTGGCTTTGCTCAGGATTAAATGGCTTATTTCCTTTGACCTTTTAATTATGTCCATTATACCAATAGATTTCTTAATGCTGAAAGCTCTTCTTTGGGAAAACCCTTGTGAGTCATGGTGAATTGATTATAATTTCTTTTTTATTTATTTAATTTTTTAGTGTCATTCTATCCTACTAAGCAATTGTCCACTAACATTGATTGTCTTGGGGAAGAAGGCTCTGCCCCGGGTTATATGTGTTTTCTTTGTTTGAGACATGGGTTCCTTATATCCTCACATTTAGTTGATTCTATGTAGATCAATGTGGCCTTGAACTCATTGTACTCCTCCTGCCTCAGCCTTGGGACTGTAGTCTTAGATCATCCCTTTGTCGGTATTTGCTACTGTGGTTTGATTGTTTGTTAGCCTGAATTCTCATTTGAAGAAAGCAAAAACAATTTCCAGATGATGAAAATTGTTTCACATCCAAGGTGCGTGTTAGTGAGGATTACTGTCACTGTGATGAAACTGCGCGACCAAAGCAAGCTGAGGAGGGAAGGGTTTTGGCTTATGTTCATTTACTGTTCATCATTGAAATAAGTCAGGAGAGGAACTCAAACAGGGCAGGAGCTGATGCAGAGGCCCTGAAGGAGTACTGCTTAGTGTCTTGCTCTTAATGGCTTATTCATCTGGTTTTCTTATAGAACCCAGGATCACCATATAAGGGGTAATACTGCCTACAACTGTCTGGGCTTTCCTTCATCTGTCACTGATCAAGAAAATAGTCCTGCCTACAACCTGACCTTATAAACCATGTTTTCAAGTGATGCTACCTCCTGTTTGATGATTATCTTGTGTCAATTTGGCATAAAACTATCCAGTACAGGTGTGGCACTCAGAATCCCAGCCCACTGGGATCAAAGGATCACTGGGCTATATATTGAGTTGTAGGCTAGCCAGGACTATACTGTAAGACCTTTTCTCAGAGGGGGGGGGGAGGGAGGGAGAGAGGGAGGGAGGGAGGGAAAGAATAAGAAGACAAAGATGAAGATGATGATGAAGAAGACAATATAGGAGGAGGAGGAGAAAGAAAAGGAAGAAAAGAAAGAAGGAAGGAAGCAAAGTAGAGAGGGTGGAGGAAGAAAGGAAGACAGGGATTCATGAAGACATTTGGAAGTTTCTGGGAATACAAAAAACAAAAAACAAACAAACAAACAAACAAAACCTAAACTGGCAGGAGGTAGCACACTTAGGATCTTCCCTAGTGTGGAGACCACTGTGTTCTTACCACAACCAATCACCATACATTTAGGCATTACTCTGTCAATGTACCCTTTCTTTCTTTTTCTTTCTTTCTTTCTTTCTTTCTTTCTTTCTTTCTTTCTTTCTTTCTTTCTTTCTTTCTTTCTTTCTTCCTTCCTTCCTTCCTTCCTTCCTTCCTTCCTTCCTTCCTTTCTTTCTTTCTTTCTTTCTTTTTTTCTTTCTTTCAAGTTGGGGTATGTTCTAGGCTGACCTTGGATTATGGGTAATACAGGATGACCCTGAACTCTGATCCTTTCTTTACTTTCTAAATGCTGAAATTAGAGACATGAGTCTGATGTAGGGTGACCTCTGCTGTCTCTGGAGGCCAGAAGTGAATACAAATGGTTCATCTGTCAGGCACAAGCTCTGATCCTGAATGGTTGACTGATTCTCACTGCATTGTGACCACATCTGACTGGTGAAGCCTGGAATCTGTGCTTAACCCTACTTGAAAGAAGTCAGGGAAAGCAAATGTTTCTAAGCCACTGATCTGAGGGAAGGAGAATTCTTTATTCACTGTGGAAGGTTCTAGTATTTGACAACACTAGAAGTTCAAACAGGGCATGCTAGATTGGTTTGAAACAATGACATGGAGGGGTCTTAAAAATTATTAGTAGTGGCATTCCCCTTCTCTGTAGGGTGGAGATATGTTAAATATCATTGAAGTTAATTTGTTAAAAATACATTCCTCCTACTGTGTGTGTTTGTGTGTATTTTGAGTGTACAAGCACACATGGAGATGCAAGAACAAATAGATGGAAAGAGTCAGTTCTCTCCTTCCATCAGGGGCTCATCTCAGGTCTTCAGGTTTGGCCACAAGTACCTCTATTCATTCTGAGTAACCAAATCACCTGTCTGTGAAGTTATAGAGATATTTACACTTCTTTAGGAGCTAGGCACTCACCAACTGGCTCAGATTTTTCCCCCTAACAATGTACATTTGTCTGAATTTCTTGTTCAATTTCTTTTTTAGTATTCATATTTTTAAAAATAATAGATTTTTTCCAGATTTTTACAGTTTCATATCAATGGAACAAGAACATAACTTTGTTGATGAACTTAGAGGAGAGAGGTGGCTACATCTTGACTGTCCTCTGTTTTTTGTTTTTTGTTTTTTTCATTTTATTGTAGAAACTTCTGCTTTTTGTATTTTGATTAGCTATTTTAACTGAGGGTTAGCTTGTTGCCTAGTTTTTGCTAATTAATTTATGAAAACAGTGCAGGAACTCACTCTTTTATTTATTTTCACCCTATTAGATTATGGAGAAAGAGAGGGGGGAGAGAGGGAGGGGGAGGGGGAGGAGGAGAGAGGGAGGGGGAGAGGGGAAGAGGAAGAGGGGGAGATGGAGAGGGGGAGGGGGAGGGGAAGATTATGGGAATCAGTTCCTGAAAATACAGAAGTTGAAAAATCCTACAATACATCCTGTGTAAGATGGTCCCATAAGGCTTATGCTTTGGTACCTACACAGACAATTTAAAGTTTCTGGAAATATGGAAAATTAACCTGGGAGGAGAGGAGGCTGCCCACTTAGGTTCCTCCTCAGTGCAGAGACTACCTTGCTCTTGCCACTGCTGACCACCACACATTAAGGCATTACAGTGCCAACTCACTGAACAGAGCTCCCATAGTACATCAGAAAAACAAATCCAAAGATGGAGACTTGCCATGATCTCAAGTGTCCAAACAGCAGAAGTCCCAGCTCATGAAGGAGAGAGGGGGTCCTTGCTCTACATTTCCTAGGTGGGCTGTCAATGGACTGGATGATGTTTACTCAGATACTCAAGGTAACTCTTCTGAACTCAGCCTGATGACCCAGATCTTAAGCTCTTCCAGGAACGCCCTCCCAGACACACCTAGCTATCAGGGCATCCCTTGTCCTAGGCAAGTTAGAACACAAAATGAACCATCTGTCAACTTGTGCTTTTTGGTCCTCCCTCCCTCCCTCCCTCCCTCCCTCCCTCCCTCCCTCCCTCCCTCCCTCCACCTGCTTTCTCTTTTCTTTCTTAGACAGCAAATCATGTCTCAGATGGGCCTCACACTCCCTACACAGTGGAAGTTTTCTCCGATGCCCAGTTTGGAGAATGAACCTAGGGCTTGGTGCAAGCCAGACAAACACTCCATTGAATATGCCTCCCTCCCTCCCTCCCTCCCTCCCTCCCTCCCTCCCTCCCTCCCTCCCTCCCTCCCTCCCTCCCTTCCTCCCTCCATCTCTCCCTATCCCTCCCTCTCTCTCTCTTTCTCTCTCTCTCATTCAAATATGGTTTTTATTTTCTTTCTGTTTTCTTCAGATTTTGCAATTAGCCTTGTGATAAATTGATAGGTTTTTTTTTTTACATCATTTATTTGAATTTGATTTTTCCTTTGTTTATTTGATTTCTTGAGGCAAGGTCTGACATAGCACAGGCCTTAAACTTGCTGTATATCCAAGACTCACACATACACAAAATAAAGATTTTAAACATAGCCTTTTACAGTGTAGAGGCTCTAAGATTATGTGTTTGTGTGACTCCTATCTAACAATCACAATTCACTGTTTAACGTTTGAAATATTTTCATGAAGCATAACTTTCTTATCTAATTATCTAATAAGAATCTATCAGTATTTATAATGGTTTACATGTTTGATTTGCTATAGATTATTTTGAGAATTAAATATATGCATATACAAAAAGGAATTAAACCCAACATACTTAAAGCACAGAAGAAAATAAGGTGAAGTATACAATAGATTTTTACAGTTTTTCAGATCTTGTGGTGATTCATATCAATTATTCACTTGATAAGGTATAAAGTCGCCTTGAAGATGGGTCTCTGAGCATACTTATGAGGAGACAATCTTGACTGAGTTGACTGAAGTGGCAAGACCTGACCACTGTGGATGGCATCATTCCTTGGGATGAGAACTAGGATCTACATAAATAGAGAAAGTGAGCTGCACTCAGAAATCCATGCCCCTCTGAATCCTGAGGATGGATGCCACATGACCAGCTACTTTAAACACTAGCTGCTCCAACTTCCCCTGCCTTCATGGACAAGACCCTTTCACTGTGAGCTGAAATAACCCCCATCTCCCTCGACTGCTTTTCTCAACTGCTTTTGTTTTATCAAAGCAACAGGAAAAGAAAGTAGCATGGCATTTAATTTATCAGCAGTAAACATTACTGGTAATTGTACTTTCTTTTTTCATTTCTGGATATCAAGGTTAAGTTCTAACACGTTCTAAATAAGCAATCTTCTTCCAAGTTACTGTCCCTTGCCTGACATTTTTATGCAACATTTCTATGGCATTTCCCCCCATAGCCCAATGTTTCTATTTAAGGTTTTATTTAATTATTTTCTTTAAGGTTTAACTTTCCCTCTACCATTTTGGTTTTTTTTTCCTTCAAAATGGCTTTTTGCTTTCTTTTCTCACATTCTTTTTTTCCTATGCCCAACTGTATGCAAATGATACAAACATTCATGTTTCTATTTGAATGTCTTATCTGAGTTCCAATGTCAATATCTGAAGGGCTGCATTATGTCCTTTGAACATTTCAGTGATAAGTCATATGCGGTATGCCCAAAAAAGATCTCGTGTCAACCCCTGCCTCATCTAATCTGCTTGTCTTTGGACTCCTTGCCAGTAAATTATAGCATGATACTTTCATTGTTTTACTTTCAAGTATTGCATTTGTGTAATTTCTCTTCTCTATACAACCTGCACCTAGCCATGTTCTCTCTTTGTTACATCTTTTCTCTTTTCCTCTTGTCTGTTCACCATTTCATCCCAAGCAATTATTTTTAGTAAAATATTGACAAGCCAATGCTTTCAGACAATTCTTAGGATAACAGGAGAAAAAGGTATTATAATCACAACACTTGGCAGACTGAGTCAGGAGGTTTATCAGGAGTCTAAGGCCAGTGTAGGTTTCAGAGTGAGACTCTGTCCAAAGATAAAATAAGGAGCTAGATAGATGGCTCAGGGACTAAGAATACAGGTTTCTCTTAGAGAGGGTCTGTTATGTCCCAGCATGCTCATGGTAGCTTGTAACCATCCATAATTTCAGGGCTGTGAAGTGATCCTAGGTTCTTCTGCGAGATCAGCAAGTGATCTTAACAACTGAGCAAACTCCCCACACCTATTGTTACCTTTTATTTATTTATTTACTTACCAAATGAAGAATTTTTATCCTTTAGGTATCTGTATAAAAAAATTCAAGAATCTTAATTGTAACTCCTATGTCATTACAGAGGTTTTCCTTTTTTTCTCTTTTAAAGGATACACTTATTTTTAATGTATTATATGTATGAGTGCCTGCATGTATGTATATACACCATATGTAGGTCAGATACCTGAGGAAGCCAGAAGAGCATACCAGGTCCCCTGGAGCTGGAATCACAAACAATCCTGCTAGCACGTAGGTGCTGAGAACCAAACCCAGGTTTTCTCAAGAGCAATAAGCACTCTTACTGAATGAAGCATCTGTTTAGCCCCTGTTTGTCTTCTTAAGGGTCCCATAGCAGTTGCACTGTATGCTTATTGTGTGAATACTTATGCAAGGAGCATCTCTACAACTAGAATGCATGCTTCATAAAAAAGACCCTCCTGTAGAATCTTATGTTTGAAAGCTACATCTGCAGTAAGACCATTAGAGAAGAGATGATTCACTTCAGTTCAATGGTTTGTATTCAGAAGTCCAGGCTTGAGAAATAAGTAAACAATGGTGGCCCTTAAAAAGATAGAGTGTTTTCCACAGTGCTGTATATTTCCACCCTAGTCATCTTGTATTGCATTAATCAGAATCAAGAATTTATGATGGAGAAGCACGTCATTGCCATAATTGCATTAACTGCAAAGACAGTTTCAGTGACATGACACTGTCCCAGACAAAGCAAACCCACAGATATAGTATAGCAGATTACAAACCTTCCGGCAGACTTAGATTGGAGTCTGACTCTCTTGTAGTCTTTAGCTTCGGAAAAATAACATCTATCTCCTAGTGCTGTGCTGAGCAGTTGTTATCAGTGTTGACTGAGTTTCCTTCCGTCCAATTACATTTATAGGAACCATGTTTTTGAAGCTCTCCATGTGATGGCTGGTACTGAGCCAGAGTTTTCCACCTCTGCCATTTTTTGTAACCGTCTACTTCACTGAGTCTCAGATTAGGCCAGTTTCTTCACTACTCAATCATTCCTCCGCATTTTTGTTGTACAGAAACACTAATTTGTTTAATGTCCTAGAAGTAGTGGGTTTGGGGGATAGAGTATAAGTCAGGTTTTTATAGATCTTGAAGGTCTTCTTTGATATAACATCTGTATCTGTAGTCATTCAAAAACATTTTTTTTTGTTTTGTTTTTGATGTTTTGTTCAAGTTCTGTTTCTAGGATGATATAGGTGCCTGCTTCACCCAGGCACTCAGGGACATGGGTTTGCTTGTGTGATGTGAATAGCTCTGGCTCCTGGGTAGAAAGTCAGGAGAGTCTTATGCCTAATATCCTAGCTTCGCATCTTTGTTTATATGTCTGGATTTTAGCTTTCCTCCCTTGGGAAGCATAGATGATACATGAGATAAGAATTTTCATACTAGGCTTATAGTGATAATTAGAGAATGTCCTATGGAAGACAGTGTGAATATATGGTGGCTGGTGTCACACAGATCCATAAGCTCAAGAAATCTGTATTGGCTAATTCTCATTCATTTGGAAAAGAGTGAGAAAGACATTGCTGTTGAACAAAATGATAAACCCAAACAACATGGCTCCTAATACATAATTGCATTTATACAGGCATCACTCTAGTACAGGAATAGAAACAAGAGCTGAACATGTAGCTCAGCTTGTTGAGTGTCTGCCTGGTGTACACAGCTGGTGTCTGGTCTTTGGAATCATCTAAATCTTACATGGTGGTACATTCCTGGCATCCTAGCCCTCAGGCAATGGAGACAAAGGAATCAGAATTTCACAATCATCTTCATCATCATAGGGTGGTCAAGTCTAGTCAGTTAAGACCCTGTCTAAGCAAAACAACACAAAATAAAAAAAATACTGATTACTTGTGTGTGCACACACAGAGTTTAGTTTCGTTTAGACTTTAGGTCAGTTTTCCATTCTTTCACCAACAAATATTTCTAAAGATGTTACTGAGAAGCAAACTATTTAAAGAAATGTTTAAGTAGATCTTTGCAATCCACTACATACTGGCCAACTAGCCAGATGAGACAGTGAACACCTGTAATCCCAGAATTTAGAATGAGTCAAGAGGATCATTTAGAGTTCTAGGATATCCTGGGCAACTATAGTAAGATTTAGTCTTAAAAACACAACACAAATAGGCAGTGGTGGTGTACATCTTGAATACCAGCACTTGGGAGGCAGAGATGGGCAGATTTTTGAGTTTGAGGTCAGCTTGGTCTACAGAGCGAGTTCCAGGACAGCCAAGGATACTCAGAGAAACTCTGCCTCAGAAAACAAACAAACAATGCATATACACACAGAAATAACAACCAGACTAAAGCAACAAATCACCATATACCAATATTCCATTCCCTTTCAAAAAGCTAAGCACAAACTAGTTATAAAGCAAAACAATAATTTAAAATTCTCATTATGGACTGAAATAAGGAGAGGTAAGGGTGCTTTATCTATGGCAACATTATCTGCCATCAAAAGCACAAACCACATCCTTCCTAGATAATGAATGCTGAAGAAAGTGAGCTAGGAAGGGAATGGACAGTAAATATGTTCTATTAGCTGTTAAAGTACTGACACTATAGCATCTGACAGAGGTCCATCTTGGACTAAGATTACCATCTTTCGGCTAGGTAGTTAAGAGTGCTTGCTGCTCTTCTGGAGAATGTAAGTTCGATTCCCAGTACCTTGGCTGGCAAACAAGTGACTGTAACCTCGCTCTACAGTATCTGACACTCCTTTGGCCTGGTCAGGCATCCACATACAAATTCTTGCACACAGATACATAAGTACATAAATAAATAATGTAATAAATCTTTAAAAACAGAAACAGTCTGGTGTGGTGGCACCCTCCTTCAATTCTAGCTCTCAAGAGTCTAAGACAAGCAGATCTCTGCAAATTCTAGGCCAGCATGGTCTGTGTATTGCACTAAAGTCCAGGCCAGCAAGTGCTAAAGAGTAGAACCCTGTCTCAGAGAGAGAGGGAGAAGGAGGAGGGAGAGGGAGGAGGGAGAGGAAGGAGGGAGGGGGAGGGGGAGGATGGAGAGGAAGAGGGAGAGGGAGAGGAAGAGGGAGAGGGAGAACGGAGAGGGAGAACAGAGAGGGAGAGGGAGAGAGAGAGGGAGGACGGAGAGGGAGAATGGAGAGAGAGTGGGAGAGGGAGAACGGAGAGGGAGAGGGAGAGGGAGAGGGAGAGGGAGAGGGAGAGGGAGAGGGAGAGGGAGAGGGAGAGGGAGAGGGAGAGGGAGAGGGAGAGGGAGAGGGAGAGGGAGAGGGAGAGGGAGAGGGAGAGGGAGAGGGAGAGGGAGAGGGAGAGGGAGAGGGAGAGGGAGAGGGAGAGGGAGAGGGAGAGACTGATTTATATTTTGCGACCTGTTTGATGAAAGGATCAGTTTAAAAGTCATAAAAGAATTAGAATCCTCTCTTTAAAAAAAGCTGGTTTTGCCAACATTTCTTTTTTTTTAAATTAGGTATTTTCTTCATTTACATTTCCAATACTATCCCAAAAGTCCCCCATGCTCTCCCCCCTCACTCCCTAGAAACTTCTTTTTTAAGCTCCAAATATTACCAACTAACTGTGTTTGTCAAGGTTCTCTCGAGAAACAGAAATGATAGAATGAATACACGCACATACACACGTGTACACACACACACACACACACACAGAGAGAGAGAGAGAGAGAGAGAGAGAGAGAGAGAGAGAGAGAGAGAGAGAGAGAGGATATATTACAATGCCATCATACAGGCTGTGGTCCAGCTAATCCAACACTGCCTATCGACAAACAAAAGCTATAAGAATCTAATAACTGTTCAGTCCACGAGGATGGATGTCTTAGCTGCTCTTTAGTATACACAGGGAACCTGATGAAGTAGTAATATATCTTATAATAATAAATTTGAAATAAGATAGATAAGGGAGCAATATTAGAATGAATTTCTCAGCAAGAGCAAAGGGCAGGCGGGCAAAGAGTGAAAGCTTCCCTTCTTCCTTATCCCCTTTATAGGTTCTCACAAGAAGGCATGGCCGAATTTAAAGGTGGATTTTATAACCTCAAAAGATATGAACTCAAGTTCAGTGTTCACACTTCAAATTATTTAATTAGGAAACACATCTGACAGGTGTGCCTAGTCACTTGAGTTTTAGTTAAGTGCAGATGTAATCAACAACCAAGAATAATCATCTCATCAACACAGCATTCAAACTTCTGTGACCATTTCTAACTCCAGCTCCAGGGCATCTGACACCTCTGGTCTTTGTGGTCACTGGCACTCATGTACACAAACCTACATGTAGCCATACATATTTGCATATAATTAAAAATAATGACCATAACTCTTTTAAAAAGGAGCTCCTATATGCTCCTCTTGGTGGCACACATCTGTAATTCCAGCACTTGGGAGGCATCAAGACTACCAAAAATATTAGACCAGCCTGGTCTTCAGAGAGTTGAGGGCCAGCCAGTGCTATACAGTGAGTCCTGGCTTCAAAAGATCAAAGACAAACAAAAAGTAATTTTCATTGTGTAGGGAATTTGTTTATTTATTATTACCTTTACAAAATCAATTTGCTATTATAGTTTAATATGGTGAGAATTTTTTTCCAGCGTGGGTAGTTAAGATAGGGTCTCACTGACTAGCTTAGAACTCACTAGGATGTCTAGGTTGGCCTTAACTTTTGATGCTTTTTCTGTTTCTAGCTCCTCAGCATTGGGACTGGAAGTGTGTGTGTGTGTGTGTCATCATACCTGGTACAAGAGCTGAACAGCTTTGTGTTGGCTCTGCCAGGTCTTTAACTGACAATTAAGTAGTGTATACTTTTTATTTTGATTTTTTCAGTTCTCATATCTTGGGGCATGTGGGTGGGAACACAGTGCCATTATGGGGCCAAGACTGGCTTGGGATTCACCTTGAGCTCACAGGGATCCACCTGCCTCTGCCTCCTGAGGACCGTGGATCTTCTCACAATCACAAGGGTTTTGTAATCTTAAGAAATTTAAGAAAGAAATTAACTGTTAATCATAATCCATCTTTTTTTCTAATAAAATGAACATTCCTATAAAAGAATGTTTTGAATATTAACTTTTATGTGAAAACCACCTAGTGCATATCAGGAAATCAACTACTAGAAATATCTGTGCATTTTTTCTCAAATAATGTTTGACCTGGACAGATTGGTATTGGTGATTGAACAGGGGGGAATAAAGACCTTGCAACACTGAAGACCGTTCAAGTCTTTATTTCAAAGCATGAAATAAAGACTCTAGAAGGTACTCTGAGGCAAAAATGTATTGCCCAGGTGCATTTATATGAACACTAACCTCATTCCAGATTACTACAGTCTCAATGCTAATCCTCTTTCACATTTACATATCAACCACTTATGCTTGATCCTGCATGTTGAAAGTAATAAGGATTTAGCTGGTTATTTCATGAAGACTCTGCTAAGTCTAGAGCTCTTGTGAGAGAAACATGAGCGCGCAGGGAGCCACCTCAGCTGATAAAGACACTTGCCACCAGACCTGACCACCCAGAGTTTGACTGCTAGAACCCACATGGTAGAAGGAGACAAATGATTTCTGTAAGTTGTTCTCTCACAGTGTGTGTTTACACATAGACACTGGCAATGTGTGCAATTTATAAACACACAAACACACATACACAATAAATACGAGAGAGAGAGAGAGAGAGAGAGAGAGAGAGAGAGAAAGACTGAGAGACAGACAGAGACAGAGAAAGAGAGAGAGAGAGAGAGAGAGAGAGAGAGAGAGAGAGACAGAAGAAGGGGGAAGGAAAGAGGGAGGGAAGGAGTGAGGAGAGAGGGAGCACAGAAGAAAGGGAGGAATAAACAAGAGATTCCTGTCCCTTTTTTCCCACAGAGAAGACACCATTTATGAACTAGGAAACAGGCACCCACTAGAATCTAAGGTCTACCTGCTGAATGTTGATCAGGGGCTTCTCGATATCCAGAAGTAGAAGACATAAACTGCTGTTTGTCCTGTTTTTTATTTTATTTTTACTTTTTGTCAATTTGACTGAAGCTAGAGTCATCAGGAAAGAAAATATCAATTGAGAACATGCCTCTATCATACTCCATATATGGAGAATTTTCTTGATTAATGACTGATGAGGAAAGGTCCAGCTCACTGGGTATGGTGCCTTTCCTGGCCAGGAGGTCCTGTGTAAATATATATTTTGTTGGATGATGTCATTGTTGTCTCTGAGGGTTATTGCTCTGTCTGCTCATCTTGGCCTAGTCCTGGAAGCATCTATCCTCTATAGGAGCTTATCTAGGCCTAGGATGCTTTCAGCCTCTGAGACTTACCCATGAATTAAGCTCACTTTTTCCTGTTCTTTCTGATCTCTGGTTATCTAATTCAATGAAGCTGTTCTGGCTCAAACTCCTCTTCAAGCTGACTGATTCAATCTTGCTTCTCTCAGTCTCTGCCTGAATTACTCAGCTTGGCCTCAAACTAACTCTGGCAGTCTACTTGCTATTATTGTTTAATATGGTGACAATTTTTTCCAGGGGTGGGGGTGTAATTAAGATAGGTTCTCACTGGCTAGCTTGGAACTCACTAGGATGTCTAGCTAGTTCTAATCTTCTGGCTCCTTCCCATTATCTGGCTTGTTTGGTGTTCACTTATGTCTAACTCATTCTCTCTCTGCAACCTGTCTATGTACAACTTTCACAGTAAAAACCAACCACTCTCTCCTCTCCCTCTGAATGAACCCTCTTCTGTTGCCTCTCTTCTTTCCTTCATGTGAGAGTTAGGCATATCCTATTCTGTGAAATCTTTCTCTACTTTGTCAATCTTTCTGTCACCCAATTAGACATCACTTTCAACCACGATGCGTCCTTCTACCAAGTAAGTTTAACTTCATTGTTTTCTTTTTTCTTTTTCAATTTTTATTGTTTTGTTTATTTACATTACCATTGTGGCCCCCCTCACTCCCCCCTCCCAGGGTTCCTCATCCATTCCTTATTCCCCTTGCCTCTGAGAGCATGGCCCCCACCATCAGGCTTCTCCCTTCTCTGAGCCCTCAAGTTTCTCTCAAGGGTTAAGCAGAGGCCTGACCAGGTAGTCCTCTGCTATATTTGTGCCACAGGTCTCAGACCAGCCCTTTTATGCTCCTGGTTGGTGGTTCAGTCTCTAGGAGCTCTCTGGGATCTGGGTAAGTTGAGATTGCTGGTCTTCCTATCCTTGCTCTCCCCTTCAGCTTCTTCAATCCTTCCCCTAATTCAACCATAGGGGTCTTTAACTTCAGTTCAGTGGTTGGGGGTAAGTATCTGCTTCTGTCTCAGTCAGCTGTTGGTAGAGCCTCTCGGGACAGCCATGTCAGGCTCCTATCTGTCATCATAACATCAGTAATATTTTAGGCCTTGGTGCCCCACCGTGAGATGGATTCCAAGTTGGGTAAGTCACTGGATCACTTTTCGTCAGACTCTTCTCCTTTTTTGTCCCTGCAGTTTCTTTAGACAGGAATAGTTCTGGGCCAGAAATTTTGACTGTAGGTTAGTAACTCTGTCCGTCCACTTCAGGCCCTCTCTATCTACTGGAAGTGGGCGCTTCGAGTTCCCACTCCCCAATGCGTGGCATTTTGGCTAGTCTTTCTCATTGTGTCCTTAGAGTCTCTCACAACCCAGGACTCTGGTACTTTCTAGAGAGACACACCCCCCCCCTCAGTCCCCCAGTGCTGTTTATCTCCATTCATTCTCTTGGCCCTCTGGGCTTCTCTCCTGCTCCCCCCCTTCATGATCCTGTTCCCTTTTTCCCCTCCCCTCTCCCGCCCAGATCTCTCCCTCCCTGTGCCTCCTGTCATTAGTTCCTTCCTCCTTCTAAGTGGAATTGAAACATCCTTTTTTGGGGCCTTTCTTCTTAACTTCATTGTTTAAAGGTGTGTACTGTGTCTAGAAGGTCTCCCTAGGTGATTACAGCAGCCATATTGCTGGATTAAAATTCATCTACTGGGAAGTATAAGAAATATAAGTCTTGAGAAATATAAGAAAAATAAGTCCTGGGAAAGCAGGCTGAGAAAACAAATTGCTTTGTGTCATGGTTAGTTTTGTTAACTTGAAAGAAGCTAGAATTATATGAGTGGAAAATATCAATTGAGAAAATTCCTCTATCATACTCTAAATATGGGGAATTTTTTTTTGATTAATGAATGATGTGGGAAGGCCCAGCTCACTGGGTACAATGCCACAGCTCAGCAGGTGGACCTGGGATATATAAGAAAGCAGGCTGTGAAAGTCAGGGGGAACTAGCCAGTAAGCATTATTCCTCGAAGACCTATGTTTCAGTTCCTGCCTCTAGGTTCCTGCCTTGAGTTCCTGTCCTGACTTCACTTCATTATGTATTATAAATTGTAAACTAGAATAAACCATTTCCTCCTCATGTTTTCCACATCAGTGGAAAACAAACAAGCCAAGACACTGTTGCTTCCTAGCATCTCTGTGATACTGTTATAAGAATCCAAATAGACCAAGAATTACACTGAAGTCCTTAAATTATGTCTTTTCAACTTCAATTCAAAGAATGGGTTTGAACATTTGGTCTATCTCTTTATTTACAATTTTAACTCACTTATCTTTTTATCTCTTGGTTCCCTATCCCAAAGTAGAAGTTGACCCAGTGAGTAAAGGATTCTTGCCAAATCCTTGGCAGACACCTCTTATCAGTACAAGAAAACACTCCATCCATTTGGCTTGATTCATTTCATTGTTGGTTGATTGGCTGGAGCTATGTTCTCACTTTGCAGCCTAGGTTTGCCTCAAACTTGTGGAAATTCTCCTCTCTTAGTTCTAGGTTTACAGGCATGTCCTATGGTATCTGGCTGAGGATATTTCTTTTAGGATGGTATTCATTCATTTTATGACTAAAGACCACTTGGGATATTTATTTAATATTAAGTTATAGGAAAAGATTCCCTAAGCATGTTACAATTTTTCCATTTGGCCACAAGATTATTCCATAATCTTTTCAAGTTGTTGATCAATAAACTTTTAGCCACATGTGAACTCAAAAAAATGTGGATTTTGTGGGGTTTTTTAATTTTTATCTTCTGAGAAAAGTTGTCTCTATATCTATCTGTAGGCTCCAAAAGTTCTTTATTCTGAGTACCAGGATCACAGGCATGCAGCAGTAGTCACCCTGTGTACCTGACATGGCATACTACTGAATTCATATATACCAGATTCTTATTAACCTGGTATGTATTAAGAAATTTGTTTCTTTAATGCAGTGTTTGTTTGTTTATAAGTTTGTTTTTATAGATCAGGCTGGCTTCACCTTTAACTATGTAGCTGAAGATGACTTTGAACTTTTGATTTTCCTGCCTGTACCTACCAAGAACTGGGATGATAGGTTTGTACTTCATACCCAGTCCTTGCTTTTTTAAATGTCAGTAAGATACTGACTCATTGAAAGCAATGAAGACTTATGCTTAAACACATGAAGATACTCTAATTGGGAGGTACAGCATTTACTAGACTTTGCCACAAGAGCAAACTAGATCTCTGCTTTATTTTTTGCTTCATATTTTATCCTTAGGATTTGGTACCATTCCTATAGACACAGAATGCGTACTTTTTGGTGAATGCATAATTCACACAAATTAACTATAGGTGAAAGTAGCCCTTTAACCATTTTGACTGATAATTCATTATCTCTATGAAGAGGCTGGTCTGTGTTTTTCCATCCTTATTTGAACATGGTGAAAACTCTTAAAATGGAAAATTACAGATCTTGAGAACATGTTTAAAGATCATTTCATTAATTAAACCATGTACTTTTAGTAATGTTAGTTATAAATTTATCCCACTGACGTGGTCTCATTTTTACTTTGTAAGTATGGAGAGTACATTTAGAGATTTTAACTGGGCATGGCTATGTCCATCATAATCACAGCACTGGGGAGGTTGAGGCAGAAAGATCTTGCATCTGAAGCCAGCCTGAACTCCATAGTGAGATTCTGTCTCAATAAAAGAAACTCCGAAAGCAAAAACAGATTAGCAGTGAATGGGGGTGGGGGAGGTATCTGACATCCATGCCCCGTAGATGTGCTCATATACTATTTAGATTTCTTAACTGTGGTAGAGTTGTGGCAGCATTGCCTTCTGTCTCACTTCCTGCCATTGCCTCTGCTCCCATGGGACTTTACTTAAGAATTTTGCGTCTTTGTTTGCTTGTATTTCTGTTAAGAATCTTTTTGTGTGGTTGGCTATGAGAAGCTCAGGCTGGTTTGGTACTCATCCCTGGGCTGGCATGAAATTCATGGCCATCCTCCTATCTCTCTCTCCTGAATGCTAGGATTATAGGAGTTGATCACCACTTTTAGAGACTTGAGAATCTATGACTTCTTAAGTCTGTACAAACACACATGCTTTCCTATAAGATGGTGCTTATGTAAAGAGACTTGGTTATTAAAGGTTTATCTCATGAAACTCCTGCTTTCTTTTAAGGTTTTTTTGGGGAAGGGTGTATCTTCCTGGGTGGCATAGGATTTACTTTGTGGACCAGCCTGGCCTTGAACTGGCAGTAATATACCTGCCTGTGCCTCCTGGGATTACAGTAGTATACCCCCATCTACTTGGCTTAATAAGGGTATGAAATGTTTTGAAGGCCCATAAGAAGTCATTGCAGTAGCATAAATTATGCCCAATCTTAAATGGAAATTTGTCTTTAATATATCATTTCTCAGTAGCCTTCCTCTGAGTTAGCATTTTACATTTTGGGGAGAGATTGGCTAAGAACTAGAGGGATTTTTTTCTTTCTTAACTTTTCTTTGAAATAAAAAAACCCCACATAATAAAATCTTACAAATGTAAATTTCCAGTTTGTTCCCTGGTCTATGATACATCTATGAAACATGTGCTTGACATCATCCTGTGCCCTTTCACCTACCTCCAACTAACGCAACTATATTAATTCTTTAAACATTTCATCACAATGTCACATTGTTAGGTTTTCTTCATTGCCCCCACCTCCTCTTTTTTGATGACTTTTTTTTTGAGACTGTCCCAAGCTTTCCTAACAAATTCAAGAAGGACTCTGAACCTCCTAATTCTCTGCCTTTGCTTCCTTCACTAATGTTCCTGTGTTGGAGTCTGATCCCAGAGCTTTGACAAATACACTATCAATTCAGATATATCCCTAGTCCATCAATAGATGTACTGATAAAAGTTTTGCTTATTGAGAAGTTTTTTTGGGTTTGATATTGTTTTTGACTAGATTAAGTTATATAGGGTGAAACTCCACTTATAGCCCAAGTGGGTCTGCATCAAACCCTCTCTGGATCCTCCTGCATCAGCCTCCTGAGTTCTGAGATTCACAGCTATTTGCCATTTTCTAACCACATATGTTGGTCATATGTGGTTAATATTGTATACTAGAGACTAATATAATGGTGTATTGTGACAATTAACTTTGTAACAGTGACCAGCAAGAAATGAAAGTGGAAGGCAGATGAGTAATTGACCCAGAAAGTGTTTGTCAGCATAGGCTGTATCAACAGCAAATTCACAAGAGTTGAGATGAAATAGGTAAGGAAAGTGCTAGGATTGCATGAACCAGGGATGAATGAAAATGACAAACATTGTTTGGTATAATGTATCCCTTAAGCAGAAGAGTAGATTTCAGGAGAAAAATTCACTTTCAGTTTGTGGAAAACTTTGAAGAAGTTTCATAACATATGCTGCTTCTAAGTCAAATATATCAAGCATATTTTGTTCATATGCTGAGTTTCATTTTATGCTTTTCTTTGGAGACAGTGTCTTACATTTTAAGTCATGTTATCTTCAAATTCACCATGTAGCTCATGCTGGCCTTGAACTCTCAGTGGATTGCATGTTTTAACCCCTACAAGTGCTCAGTTAGTGGAATGAGCCACCATGCCTGACTGTATAGTTAAGAACCATGGTTCTTAATTTTAGAATAACTTCTTTATATAAGAACATTTAGTCATTAAGTTAGTAATCTCACTAAGTATTCCAAATAAAGGACATAGAACTGGATAGATTACACACACACACACACACACACACACACACATATACACACACACACACATATGAGTACTGACTCTAGGACTCTGCATATGTTAGACTACTGTGATATGGCCCAATCTTTTTTCACCTTTATTTCAAGACAAGTTATCAAAAATTGTCTAAATTGGCCTTGAACACAACTTAGTAGCCCAGGCTAGCACAGGACTTTGGGTCCTCCTGCTTTGGCTTGTACATTCGTTTGTTTGGTTTTCTTTTGTTTGCATTCTTTTTTATATAAATTCTTTTTTGATAGCCTTTGGTCCAGACTCAATATGTAGACCAGGCTGGCTTCACATTCATAGTGTTCCTCTGCTTCAGCATGCTGGGACTGAAGGCTTGAGCCATTGTGCCTCACAGCTCTGGCTGAGTGCAAGTCTTGGATGACCCTGCCTGGTGACTCAATTCTGAGACCACACCTGAGATGATCTCAGACACCCCTAGACCCCAGGTCCAACTAAGATGAGCAAACCAATGGTGTAGAGACAGAAGAGAAAGAGAGGCAGAAGGTTGTGTGTACCATGAAGGGAGGCAGAACTAGAGATTTGAGGTAGTGAGGAACAGCCTGATGTGAGGAGCTGGCAATGCCACCTAAGACCATGATGAGGCCCTGGCTTGTGCTGCTACAGAGGGCCATGCCTGGGTTCTTGGCTGTGTAACAGCAGCAACAGCAGCAGCAGCAGCAGGAGTTTGTTACCACCAAACTCCAGGTAGATATTTCTGGTCCAGGCTGCTACCATATTGATGTCTGAGGGCTGTGCGGAACTGGCTCTACCCCTCACCTAAGCATCAAGGGAAAGCTGACCTCATCCCTCTTCAGCTACAGTACTTGGAGCGCAGCCACACCCAAGGAGCACACCATAGAGCTGGCCCTAGTTGCAAGAGTTGCAGGTGAGCTGGCCCCAGGGTGTAAGCATGGGAGAGCTGGCCCTGCCATGGAATGCCATGGGCAGGCGAGGGAGAGATACCCTCCCAGTCTCACCACCTGCAGCAAGTGGGAGAGCTGGCCCTGCAGTCATGAGAGTGGAAGAGCTGTCCTTGACCCTCACTGGTTGCAACACTTGGGCTCTGCACCTCACCTGGGCAGCACAGAAGAGCTGGCCCTGGTTGTGAGGGTTGTGGGTGAGCCAGCAATGAGGCATGAGATCTGGAGAGCTGTCCCTACCTCTTGTTGGTTGGAGTGTTAGATGTTGGATAGACTAGGTGGGCCAGTACTGGAGAGCTCACCCTGGTGGTATGGGTGCTAGAGAGTTGGCAGGCTGACCAGCTCAGATACCACCTACACCAAGACTCAGGGCTTTGAGTTGGTCTACCCAACATCTACCCATATAAACTGCTGGAGCACAGATCGAAACCTGCAGGATTCCATGACACAAGCCAATAACAGGATATCTGAGAGGAGTTTCAGTGGGGATCTAGCATTAATAAGGAAGTAGAAGCCAGAGACCTCAAACCAGACCCATTGCAATAATCATTTGAGTGGATAAAGTGTCTGTTTTGGGACACACACTGAAGCACTTCAGCTTTCACAATGAGCTTTTAATTTTCTTTTGGAGGATAGGTTGAAAGGGTGGAGGACAGGTACGAGGGAATGGAGAGATGAGTGGTGTTTGGGTACATGATGGAAAATTAACAAAGAATCAATTAAAAAGTTAAATAAAAAGTCACCCTTATTATAAAATTAGATAGACATTATATGAACTTATGTATTTCTACCAGTAGAGTAAAGCAAAAGGGGAAAAAATAACATATAAGGAAAATGAGAGCATCAAAACAAAACAAAACAAAACAAAACTGCATCTTCTTCAACAAAGTACTACCCTAACCCCCTTTGTACAAAGTAAAGGTTACACCACAGTTTTTCATCTTTATCCTCAAAGAATTCTTGTTAATAGCAATCAAGAATGAGATCAAACATTTTACATTCAAGTAATTAAAATTACATGCTGCTTTAGATGGAAACATTTGAGCGTCCAATATTTAATAATATTATGGTAGCATTTGGGGACATAAAAGATGTAATGAAGAGCCACATAAGGATTTTAGAGTCAGCTCTATACTGGACGAACATCATGTAAAACTGGTAGTGGTGCTGGGTTGGGTGGCACAGCCTGATATCCTAGCATTTGGGAGCTGGAGGCAGGACAACCAGAAGTCATGGCCAACCTTGAGATACATAGCAAACAGATGGCCAACTTGGGCCATATCATGACCCTCTCTGAAAAGACTCAATCTAAACCAAAACAACAATGAGGAGGACAGAAAATTGACTCCATTATCCATAGTTGTAGGGGGATTATCTTTGTGTTTTCCACGGCTTAAAAAAAAAAAAAAAAGGATGGATTGGTAGCAGCAGGATCTGCCTGAGGACTGAGAATTCTAACATATGGAACTCCTGACAGATATTAAGCACTCAATAACCTGTTCTTAGCATTGCCTGTCAGCAAGTATAGGTTTAGATCATTTTCTCTGCCTGTGTGATAGACCATAGCATTTTGCAGAGTAACCTGTATTGATAGAAATATTAAGTTTTCCACACTCTAGCACTGGTCATGCCAAGGGTTAGCATGACACATAGACTACTGAATCATGGAGACGAGTCTTGTCATGTAGGTACAGAAATGATTTACTAATTGGAGTATGAATGTATTCTGGCAAGCTGAGAAAACTTTAGAAACCCCTCCCAACCACACCTAACATGGCACATTTTGAGTGATTTGTGATAGTTGCTTTATTTGTGGTTTGCATGGTGTAAAGCCAGTGGATGGTGGGCCCAGGTGGGAAGGGTGGTTTATTCTTAGAGGACTAGAGACTCTCTACTTCCTTAATTCCCAGCTGTGTCTAGGTTTATATGGTTGAATGTGGGATAAGTTTTTTTCTTTTTAATTATTTATTATTCTTTATCTACGGCTTAGATTCAAAATACGATTATTTAATGTTCAGATAATTATTTCCTGGCCCAAGTTCATCTTTCAGATCTCTATCATATTCTTGCCAACATGGAATACTTAATCTTTTCACAATATTCATGTCTCAGGCCTATATTAGTCTTTCATTCATCTCTGCTTAAATTCAGCTCCAGACCCTGTTAGATACTGTTTTCCCCCACAGACTTCTCTGTTCCCTGTTATTCACACCAGAATTCTCAGCTCACTCTATTTGTCACACATGTATCTCTTTTCTGACTTCTCATATGTGGGTTTTGGGGGCAAAATCCTCTGTTGAGTATAAGCTTGTTGAGAACAAGGTATGTCCATCATTCTGCCTTGATGTGCTTAGAGCTCGGTAATGTTTAAACAAGTAAACGAACAAATAATGAAGGAAGAAGATGATGGCGAAGTGATTGTGCTATGAGGTGGATTCATGAGAATGCTGGTAAGAGAAACATGACCATCCTTTGATTGATTCACTTATAGCTAATTAGCTATGACCACTGGTAACCATGGAAAGTGTGAGTGGTTATTGGAATCTCAGAAGTATAAAAATAATCAAGTTAATCGTATTAGTAAGAGTACTTGAAATGAACAGAACTAGGGTGTGTATGTGTTTTAAAAGATTTATTTACAGGCTATGGTCCAAGTAATTCAATGATAGCTGTCTTCTGACAGAAAGATCATAAAACTGGCTCTCTCATTAGTCCCACTTTAGTGCTGGAGTCCTGGAAGTAAGTGTCTTAGAGAGGAGTTAGTCTCCAGTCTTCATTGGAATTCTAATACCAGTGAAGAAATGCCTCAGTAGCAGAATAGATAAACTGCCAGAAAGAAGGAAAGCAAGCAGATTAAAAGTAAAGCTTCCTTCTTCTATGTCCTTTTATGTGGGCTACCACCAGAAGGTTTCCGGTGGATCTTCCAACTTCAAATGATCCAATCAATAAAATCCCTCAAAAGAGCCATGCCCGGCCACTTGCATTTTAGTTGATTACAGATGGAGTCAAATTGAAAATCATAAGTAGCCATCACATTAACTTAGCTTACAAGACAAGATGTTAAATACATGTATTTAACTTGTATTAATTGTTTTACACAAATACTCATCTTCATATTTAAGAGAAAACAATTCTAGAAGTAGGCTAGTCTACCAAGGTGATGGGAAGTACTTTTTCAATCTTTGAATTTACCTAAGGCCATTCTTTTAGTGTTTTTCTTTGTGTATTTTTCTGTCAATTATGAATCTTATCTATAAGGTGTTTGTTACATAACTCTCCTTTGGTATATGCCTTGGTCTGCCTGCCTTTGTTTCATTCTCTCATCTCTTCTTTTCCTTCTTCTCTTCCTCTTTATCTTCTTCTAATATGATCTCACTGTGTAGCCTAGGCTGGCTTCCACATTTCAGTTTCTCTGCTTCTGTGTGCTGGGATTAAACTGTAATCCTGTGCCTGATTATATACTTCTTTTGTTTTAATGTAATGTCTTTAGTTAATTACACAAATATTGGAAGAAGACCTCTATACTAGAACCAATACTCTATCTTTTCCTTTTCAAGCTGATTTTTACATAAAGGGTAAAAAAAACCCCAGAACATTGGGGGGCATTTATTAATTACACACTTAGAAGAATGAATCTTTTAATAGCAATGATTAATTCAATGAAAGCCATCCAATAAAAGTCATTTACACTAGAGTATAAAGTGTCATGCCAGTCTGTGAAGTGCTGAACAAAAATGCCCACATTCATCTGAATTCTTGACTCCTGATATGAAATTGGTATTCAATAAATGTTTGTCAAATCAGGGATGCATGAACAAAAGAAAGCGTCAAAGAACGAACTCTACAAATCTTGCTGATTCCAGAATTGGAAGGGCCACACCTAATAATTAAATACAACAATAAGCATCAACTCTAATCCTTGACTGAAGTTTCAATCCAGGATATAATAGTGAATTTCCCAATGGCCTTTTAGGAAGCATGGCTTGTCTTAGCTAGGCAGAAGCTTCTCCACTTTCTACACTTTCCCCACCACCCACTCCCACATCTTCTCGTTGCTTAGAGACTGTTGTTCCTACCTAGGCACAGTGTGATTTGGGGTCAGTGATGACTCAGATGAACACTGCAAGGTGATTCACAACACTGTGCTGCACCTGGGTGATCCAGCCTACTGAATCCTTTTCTAGTTCTGACATCCACTTTTGTCTAGAAGGTGAACTTTCTTAAATCACAGGTATGGATAGAATAATTTGTTTATTGCATATGAAAATTAACTTAGAAAATTCCCATCTTGATATGGAGGTCTCATAATTTTTGTTAAAAATTCTTAGGGTCATTTGTGAACTGTCATCCTCTATTATCACTGGATACCACCGGGTCCTCCATTGTTCAAACAGTCCTCTGTGTGTAGGAGTGGGGAAGGAAATTGTAGACTTGAGAGAATTCAAGGAAATGTGACCTTAAAGAAGACATATTTACTTTTAAAAATCATTTCAGTTTGGCTTGGTTTGCTTGCCTCTTTTTCTTTTCTTTTTTTTTCTTTTGTTTGAAACAGTATCTTACTATGTAGCACTGGCATATAATTCATCTAGGCCAAGCTGACATCAACTCCTGGGTAATCTTCCTTCATCAAGGAAGTGTTGGGATCTCAGATATTTGCCCCGTGCCTGGCTAACAAGCTCACCTTGACATTAAATACTAAATCAATGTATCTATGACATCGACCTGTGGTTAAAAAAATAGAGAGATCTGAGATGCTTCTGCCTTCCCAGAAGAGGAGCATCTCAAAACCTTCGGGTATTTACTGGAGGAGCACATGTTGCTATCTTTCGGCTGGCTTGGAATTCTAGGTTTGCTTATCTTCTCCATTGCTGGGATTATGGTGTGCATTACCATGCTCACATTCTGGATATTTTTGTGAGTAGGATTAATAAACTTTCAGGATATTGATCTTTTGAACCAAGTGTGGGGAATGTCCTGCTACCTCGGCTTCTTTTGCCTGCTTATCATGCACTCATTAGACAAAAACAAACACAGGCTCCTAATATATTTATGTTTCCTTAATGATATACCTTCCTCTTATACTAATGGAAGAGTTGACTACCTGATATTTTCAGTGTTCTTGAGTTCCTGCCTCTGTTCCTTTACAGGACGCTCACCTCCTTCTCCAATCTCCCACCTATCCTTTCCATAGTTAGATAAACACAAGTCAGTTTTTCATCTAACAGAAGAGCATTCTGTTCACACTTTCACTTATCTTCTGCTTTCTTTTCTATCACATGACACTTCACAGAGTCATGCTGTTGTCCCTTTGTCTGCCTCTCTTGAAAACACTTGGACTCGCCTAAGCACAGCAGTGTTCCAGTACCTGTTACCAAATATCCCTTGGGGTTTATTTTTACTGCCTAAACCAAATAATGTCACATTTCCCCCCATTTTATGTCATCCCTTCATGTTATGTGAGGTTGCTTTTACCTGTAACACTTAGAAGTCTAAGGCAGCAGGATGGCCATGAGTTAGAAACCAGCCTGGTCTATATAATAAGTTTGAGGTGAGCCTAGTCTTTGTGGCAAAACAAAACAAAACAAAACAAAGACTGTCGTTTAAAAACACAGAGATTGTGCACACTTAGTTTTTGTAAACTAACATAACTTAACCACACACACACAAATAACATTACCTTTTAAAAAATCCAGACGTTTTCTTTTCAAATACCAATTGATACCATATTCAAAGGGTGTTAGTACATTTCCTTATAAAAGTGAAAGCTCTTCTGGGTTAAAATAAAAAGAAGCAAAGCAGGTCATGCAATTATATCAATTCATCCTTTAATGACAAAGACTAATTCATGAGGTTGCTTTAGGAGAGAATTATGACCCAAGTAAGTTACAGGGAGCACACAGTTTAAGGGCTGCTCTTGGCCTTCGAATGAGGTGTATGAAGAAGTGATGGTGAAACTCAGACCCATCTTACTAGTGAAAGGGAGACAGTGATTTACAACATGACTCTGGAAGATGATGTTCAAGTCTTGGCTTTCTAAGATTGTCATCTGTGGTTGGTTGAAGTCCTGAATACAGAGACCACAGATGAAGAGTGTTGTCTATTTCTTGATTTATTATAAGGAGTTCAAAGCCATACTATTGCTAAATGAAGTACACTGTATCTTCAGTTTCATAGCTTTGTTTCATAGCAATGATGGCTCAACCATGTAAATATACAACAGAGATGTCCTTCTGAGCTCCAAAAACCACATCTAAACTGATTGTTACATAGATATTTCAAAGACTACTCAGTTCAGTGCTTTTATAACTGTTCTCATTGGCTCTTTTCCTATTGAATGCAGAGCAGATCATCTGTGCTCATTCTACCATTTGTCCAAGTTTCAAATTTAGGTGTGAACCTAATTTCTTCTCTCATTTACCCACACAGAACCAAATCAATAGTTGGGTCTTCTCAAATTTCAAGAACATCCTAGAGACTATGCTCCCTAAAGCAGTGTGAACAAAGGAGAGAAGGTGGAAAGAGCTTAGATTGAGGGGCAAGATGGGGCCATATCACAAGCCCTTTGTCTTTTCTCTTAATGAAATGGAAAGCCATAGCAACAGGACACAGTGATGACTCCAAGCATGTGATCTGTGAACAAAGGTCAGAGAGAAGGAAACAAGGGAGCAGGCAAATTACTACGTCATTATAATAATGCTGATGAACTATACACGTAACTAAGCTTGTGTATGGTGGAACTAACCTTTCATCTCAGGGTCAGGAAGCCAGTGAGTGAGGCGAGCCTGGTCTACAGGGAATCCAGACCAGCCATGGGTACACAATAAGACTTTGTCTCAAGAAGGAGGAGAAGAGGGAGGAAGATGAAGAGAAAGAGGAGGAAGAGGAAGAGGGGAGGAGAAGAAAGAAAGAAGAGAGAGGGAAGAAGAAAAGAAAAATAGAGAAGAGAAGAAAAGGAAAGGAAAGGAAAGGAAAGGAAAGGAAAGGAGAGAAGAGAAGAGAAGAGAAGAGAAGAGAAGAGAAGAGAAGAGAAGAGAAGAGAAGAGAAGAGAAGAGAAGAGAAGAGAAGAGAAGAGAAGAGAAGAGAAGAGAAAAGGAAAGGAAAAGAGAAAAAGTGTCCTTGGTTAGAGGTGATGTCAATAATAACTCCAGTATGGTTACATTGTAAAAGAGGAGTCCATAATTTATTAATGAACTTATGTGAGATGAGGGATGAAGATAAGGAATCAAATGTTACATCAGCATCAAAGTTGTTTCTTCATTCTAAGTAACCTGAAATATGGAGTTACCATGTGAACAGACATTGAAAAGAAAAATACATCGAGGGCAGATGTTACCGTTCAATATAAGAACTTCATGTTTATGGGGATAGGGGAATTTAGACAGTCTCAATTTGTAGCTGAGACTGGTCTTTATAAGCAAGGATGTCCTTCAACTCATGCTTGTCCTACTTCCATCTCACAAATGTTAGGTTTATATGATGACCATGATGCCAGGGCATAAGTTGCTTATGAATATGTTGTACAGGGTCTATTGGCTCTTGAAGTAGGGAATTTAACTATTACTTTTTAATGGATAGTTCTGGATATGTGGAGAAGATTGCACTAGAAATAGTATTTGGAAGTTGTATAAATAATTCTGAACATCTGGATCAGATAAAAAACCAGGAAATGGAATGCAAAATGATGGATTGAAAGTTGAAAGAAAGGAGAAACCATTCAAAGCCTGGGCCCTGGTTATATCACTGCTCTTCATTCTAACAAATGGATGACATACATGGAGATAAGGCCCGGAAAATGTGGTTAACAACAGCAGGAGGGCATATCTCAGGGAGGATGAAGGTTAAGCACTAGTACTGTGTAAGACAATTGTGACCTATGCTGCTTAAATTCAGTTGGCTTTAAGGGCTGAGCTTAAGAGCCTGCCTCCTGCTACCATCCTGATTGCACAGAGCTGGAGTAAGATGCTTTCAATATGCACACTAGCAAATCTACCATGTTTTGAAATAGTTTTCCTACTTATCTGAGTGTGATTGCCAGTGTCTCTTATGCAATATCTGGCAAGGAGTAGGGACAATATTTACCAAACATAACTTAATTGAATTGTCTATGAATTGTGCCAGAAGTTAAACTTTTCCAGATTAAACACACACACACACACACACACACACACAAAGGGTGGATAATATCAGGGAGTAGCCAAGTCAAGCGAGTATTGTGATTCATCTATTGATGACAAAACTCTAGTTTTTGCCTCATTTGGTACTTCCGATTCAGAGCAGCTTGTTAGAACAATCCAAAATGAATACCTTCCTAGTCGAATATCTAGGTGTGGCAGTTTCCCGAGGGCAAAGAACAGCCCAAAGCTAGCTAAGCAAATTAGTTAGAAGTTGTCATTAGTCAGCTATTCCTACTCAGTAAAACTTTATCAATGAACAGCTTGTAATTTTCCTAACTTTTTATGGAGATGTGCATAGCTCAGTTCTCTACATCTACACAATTTGGATGAATGAGGGCAAGATCATTTAAAGAGAAAAGATTTGTAAAAATAGTTGTAAGATAACACTGAGTAAATTAGTAATTATAAAATACTGTTACTGATAATTACATGAGTGAATAATAATCATAGGTCACCATACTTAAATATGTGTACACACACACACACACACACACACACACACACACACACACACACACATATATATATATATATATATATATATATATATATGTATATATATATGTGGTTGAATATGTGCCACAGCACACATATGTATGTCAGAGAACAGTTTTACAGGAGTAAGTTCTTTCTTTCTACATTGTGGGTTCTGACTATCAAACTTAGGTCACCTAGTTTGATGGCAAATCAACAATCTCACCTGCCTGGGTTACTTTAATTTTGATCAAAGTCATATAGTACTAATGCCAACTAGTTCTATAGACTTTGTTTACAGGACTTATTAAAGTAGAGTGAGATTACACTTTCTGTGTGTGCATGTGAGTGTGTTTTGTCTACAGTGTTCATGTGTATGGCGTATGCTCATGTATGTGTACCCATGTGGGTGTTCAGCTGTAGCATTCTCCACCATGTTCTTTGAGACTGAGTCACCTCTGACCCTGGAACTAGACTGATGACTTGTAAGTCTCAGTGATCCTCCTGTCTCGGATCCTCAAAACACTGAAATCACAGGCATGAATGACCACACCCAGTATTGTCTATGAGTACTTACACTCTCACCATTGTGGAGAGAATGCTTCTTCTTACCCATTGATCTATCTCTGTAGCTCAGCTCTATTCATCTCTTGTCCACGAGTCCACCTGTACATCCTTCCTTAGCTTCTCTGTAGATGAGAATAAATCTCTGCTTTTGGACTTTTATATAAGTACTTAGTTTTATATTAGTAATAAGCCAGTATCATAAGGATTACAAGGAAGACTTTTCTTTTAAAAGTGTTTCAGATCCAGCAAAAGACTTATCTAGGAAAAATAACTTGCCAAATAAGACTCTTTCTTTCCTGTTCACCTCCTGTATGTCCAGTCAATATGAACTGAATAGATAAGAAATTAATGAATGCATGCTCAAGTGATATGCAAAATAAAACTCTATAGATGTCATTATTTCTTCCAAAAAGTGATTGCTGTTACCAAAAAGAAGTGAGAGGAGGTCTGGAAAGATGGTTTATAGGACTCGCTGCTCTTTCAGAGAACCTATGTTCTGTTCCCATAATGCATTAGGAGGCTCACCACTATTTGTAATATTGGTTCCAGGAGATATGATACTCTCTTTTATCCTCTGAGGACACAGAGCACACAGTGGTACCCACACACATGTAGGCAAAAAACTCATACACATTTAAAAAATTAAAAATAGTTAAAATGTAGTAATAGAGAGTAGTGTATATTTATACCCAATAAAATTTGAAGTAAGCTCTGAAGAGATATCTTTTTCTTTCTTTTTTTTTTTTTTTTTTTTTTTTTACTTTACATCATCTATTGCTTACTGTTTCCTCTCTGGCATTCTAAAATATCTCCCTAATTCTATATAATTTTATATTGTTTTTAAAATTGATTTCTTTATTTCAGGAACAGGGCTAACCTAGAACTATATGTGTCTTTATATGTGTAGACATGAAACACTCTGTCTACAATTTCATTATGAATATACTATACTAAAACCATCTTCAGAACCTTGTGCTTAGCTAGGAGTGGTATTTTACACTTAAAGTCCAAGTGGTCAGGAGGCTATGGCAGGAGGATTACTATGAGTTCAAGGCCACCCTGGGCTACATGAGACCCAACTAAAAACAAAAATAACTGTAGAATTTTGAACCTCTCCATATCCTCTCTTTTTTACTCTTATTAGTTTAAGTCAAAGTTTTTCTCTATACACCTGGCTGCAAATAAAGAATTGGCCTGTCAGATTAGAGGAAATGATCTTGACACATGACTTTATAACTCAAGATCCATTCTGGCAACTTAATTTCTATGGCCTATCATTGCTACAGGATATTTAAGCAAGCTCTCCAGGGTAGGTTTTTCAAAAGTATGGGATGGAGTGAAAGGTTACTTGAGGGTGACAAAAACTTGCAGGCACTAACTTAAGCAAATTGTCAGTGTAAGTTTCACTGGTAACACATTTCTGATAATATGGGATGACAAGTGCCATTTTCCTTCTGGGATAGTCTCCTCACACCCACTACCTCCATTTAACAAGGGGGAAAGAAGCCAAGCATCCCAGATGAAGAGCATAATCAAATACTTGACTAGTACCTCTTAAATTGGTCATGGTTATTGCAAACATGGAAAGAAAAAAACTGCAACAGATCAAAGACTAAAGGGTATTGTAACACATGGTTTGTGTGTGTGTGTGGTCTGTGTGTGTGTGTCTGTGTTTATATATGTGGTGTGTGTGTATGCCTGTCTCTGTGTGTGTGTGTCTGTGTCTGTGTGTGTGCATGAACAGAGAGAGAGAGAGAAAGAGAGAGAGAGAGAGAGAGAGAGAGAGAGAGAGAGAGAGAGAGAGAGAGAGAGAGAGAGAGAGAGAATAGTTAGATGTTTCATGTAGCCCATCTGGTAAAACAAACTTTGATACCTGATACCCCTACTTCTATGTCCCCAAGTGCTGGGATTTCAGGCATGTGCCACCATAAGTTGTGGTGTATAGTTAAAATGGTATGTTTTAACTGAAAAAAGTAAAGAAAAAAATCAATCCAGATAAAATCTACTGACTATCAACAGATTAGGGGAATCAATGTACAATGTTTTAGGACTGCACAAATTAGTAAGGCTTTAAAACTCAATTTGGCCTTAGTTAATAAGTATTCTTTCTGCTACGTCAGTTCTTTTTAATTTTCTTTCCATTAAATGAACATTCAGGAGAGAACAATTATGGCTTTGAAAATTACTGACTTGCTGCTATTTATATTCATTAACTGCTAAACACCCAGGGACTACATGCCTCAGGGAACTAGGTCCATAGTAACCAAGTAGAACAGTAAAAGGTTTAACAAATCAAACTTTCCACTTCTACTTTCCTTGTAGGAAGTATATTAACATTTACATCTACCATGATGCTAGAAACCAACACTTATTAAAAATCCATTTTGTGAAGAAATACTGCCAGCTTCATGCCAGTTAGTGAGATTGAAGAGGCTAGTTGGCTTTGAATACAAACAGACTCTTCTCAGCTGCTGGAATTATGTGGACTTGAATTTGGGGATAACTGCAACAATTACTTTGGGAGAAAGCTAAGGCAGCCAGGGCTCTTCAAACATTTTGAGACATCTTTGAAAATCATGGAAAAAGCCCCCCTCCTCTCAAGGTATTTTAGAAGAGAGGGTATCAGTAGGCAGGCACATAAAGTGGTCAAGTTTTAATGATAAAGTCAAAGTCTGTTGTGCCTGTGAAAGCAGAAAAAATAAAATTGTTACCCTCACGTTCCTGACACAAAACAGATACAAGATCCACAATAGATACAAAGATGAATTTTCATTGAGTTTAAAGATGGAAGACACTGTGAAAGTCATTAAAATCTTGAGTTTTCTTTTAACTCATCTCTAGCAAATGGAGGAAACAATATAAATTCTACAGGGCATTACTAAAATGATTTTATTAGGTAATTTAAAAAATACAAATGTGTCTTAATTAGTGTTCTGTGGCTGTGAAGAGATACATGACCATAGAAACTCTTACAAAGGAAAGCATTTAATTAGGGCTGGCTCACAGTTTCAGAGGTTTAGTTCATTATCCTCATGATAGGGAGCATGGGTGCAGACAGTTAGACATGATAGCTGAGAATTCTACATTTGGATTTGAAGGCAGCAGAAAGAGAGACACTAGGCCTGGCTTGGGTTTTTGAAAAACCAAAGCCCACTTCCACTGAGATACTTCCTCCGACAAGACAAGGTCACACCTCCTAATCCCTTTCAATAGCATCACTCTCTAAGCATTCCAATGTATGGACCCATGGGGACCACTCTTATTTAAACCACCACCCAGAACATTTAAGGGTAGAGAGATGGATGACTCAGTGGTTTAGAGTGTTTCTCTTCCAGGGACCCCAATTTCATGCCCCAAACCTACATTCCACTGCTCACAAGCATCTATAACTCCAGCTTTATCAGAATCTGAAGCCCTCTTCTAGCCTCTGAGGGCACCTGAACCCATGTGACAGACAGATGGGCAAACAGATAGACACACATGAAATAAATCTTAAAAAACAAAAAAACCCCACAAAACATCTGTCAGATATTCTTCCTAACTAATATTAGGTAGTAGATGCAAAAGAACTAGAAACAATTTTTTTTACAGCCTTTACTGGCTATTTTTACCACTATAACCACAAAGATACAATGGTAACAAATAAATAGAGAGAAGCTGACTCAATTATGGACAGAAACATCCATTCTTAGGTTTTAAGCAAATAGAAACAAATGACTCAGTAGAAACCTCGGGTTTCACTATTTGCTTTAGTATATAAAACTATGGGTTCCTAAAAACATCAGGTTCTAAATATTTAACTAATGGAGAATATTTAAATTAGGATTTCCATGCAAGTGTAGAAGTCCAAACTGGGCATTTTACTTTTTCCCATTTGTATTTCAGAATATAAACCAATGCCTTGTCCTTGAGTGTATTTGTGTGTATCTGTGTGTACGTCTACGTTTTGAGGGTTTGAGGGGTTTTCAAATATTTGGCAGTTACAAGATTTTTGTCCCCCATCCAGATGTTCATCAACCACTTCCATGAATTTGTACTTACCAAGATTAAACTGATTTATGAACAACATTTATGGATGCACAACAGGCATCCTTACTATGAGAAGACATGACTCAGTAAAATTTTCCTGGAAAATTAGTTTCCAGCCCAGCATGGTACTGCACTCAAGAAGTCTCTGCACTTGCAAGATTGAGACAGGAAGATCCCTGAGTAGGGTCCTTTGAAACCAGTCAGGGAAACTTTTTGATTTCTATGTCTAGAAAATGCAACAGGAAATATCGAAAAGGAGTATTCTTATCAGGAGGAAAAAGGAGTTCTTAGTCCTGATAAATGTAAGACTCTACCAGGCTAACAAAAGTTGCCACACTGGTTTATATGCTTGATAGGCTTTATATGAAAGGAGTTTCAGAAAAGTTAAAAATTTGACTGTTAATTGTGGCAAGTCTCACCTATGCCAGAGATGAGTTGTAGATAAACTAAAGAGATTTGATAGGTTTGCACTGATATGAATAGCCAGTATTCAACATAAAAAAGGAAAATAACACAACACTAAACAGTCAAAAATACTCCTGAGGTTTAATGAAAGATTGAGTGCCCGTACATGCACAGCAAAACAGTCACACACTCACCACACACACACACACACACACACACACACACACACACACATACACACACACACAGTTCCAGCAAGGAATACTACTTTTTAAAAAATAGTTTTTTAATTTATTTTTTTACACTCCAGATTTTATTCCCACCCCACCCCCCAGTGCAGTCCACCCTCTCACTCATCCACATCCATACCTCCTCCCCACCCCACTGTCTCCATGAGGATTTCCCACCTCCTACCCCCCACTCCACCTGACCTCTAAACTCCCTGGGGCCTCCAGACTCTTGAGGATTAGGTGCATCATCTCTGAATAAACACAGACCTGGAAGCTCTCCATTGCATGAGTGTTGGTGGCCTCATATCAGCTGGTGTATGCTGCCTGGTTGGTGGTCTAGTATTTGAGAGATCTCAGGGATCCAGATTAATTGAGACTGCTGGTTCTCCTACAGGGTTGCCCTTCTTGCCACCTTCTTTCAGCCTTCTCTAATTCAACCACAGTGGTCAGCAGCTTCTGTCCATTGGTTGGGTGCAGATATCTGCATTTGACTCTTTCAGCTGCTTGTTGGGTCTTCCAGAGTGCGGTCATGCTAAATCCCTTTTTGTGAGCATTCCATAGCCTCAGTAATAGTGTCAGGCTTTGGGACCTCCCCCCTAAATTGGATCCCACTTTGGGCCTGTTGCTGGATCTTTTTTTTTCCCTCAGAATCCTCTCCATTTCCATCCCTGTAGTTCTTTCAGACAGGAACAATTATGGGTCATGGTTTTGACTATGGGATGGCAAACCCCTCCCTCATTAGATGACCTGTCTTCCTGCTAGAGGTGGGCTCTATAAGTTCCCTTTCCCTACTGTCAGACATTTTATCTAAGATCACTCCCTTTGAGTCCTGAGTCTCTCACCTCCCAGGTCTCTGGTGCTTTCTGGAAGGTTCCCCCAACCTCCTATTTCCTGAGGTTGCTTGTTTACATTCTTTCTTCTGGCCTTCAGGGCTTCAGTCCTTTCCCTAACCCAATACCAGATCAGGTTTCCCTCTCCTTCCCCTACCCTACCCCTCTCCACTTTCCCTTTTCAGGTTCCTCCCTCCCTCTCCACTTATGACTGCTTTCTTCTCTCTCCCAAGTGGGACTGAGGTGTCCTCACTTGGGCCCTTCAGCTTGTTGACCTTTTTGAGTTCTGTGGACTGTATCTTGGGTATGATGTACTTTTTTTTTGGGGGGGGAGCTAATATCCACTTATTAGGAACATACCATGCATGTCCTTTTGGGTCTGAGTTACCTCACTCAAGATGATATTTTCTAGTTCCATCTATTTGCCTGCAAAACTCAGGATGTCCTCATTCTTAATAGCTGAGTAGTATTCCATTGTGTAAATGAACCATATTTTCTGTATCCATTCTTCTGTTGTGGGACATCTGGGTTGTTTCCACCTTCTGGCTATCACAAAAAAGGCTACTATGAACACAGTGGAACATGTGCCCCTATGGCATGGTGAGGCATCTTTTGGGTATATTCCCAAGAGTGGTATTGCTGTGATCACCATGTATGCCGGCTTTTAGAGGTGAAATAGACGTTGTTAACTTATGGGTTTTTTTTTTTAAGATTTACTTATTTTATCTCACGTGTTCAGTGTTTTTCCTTCATGTATGTCTGTGCCATGTATACAGTGCTCTCTCAGAGGCCAGAAGCTGTCAGATTCCCCTGAAACTGAAGATACATATGGTTGTGAGCTGTCATGTGGGTGCTTGGAATTTAACCTGGAAGAGCAGGCAGTGGTCGTAAATGCTGTGCTATCTCTTCAGCCACACAGGTGGTTTTATTTCTGAAAAGATAACTTGCAGAAAATTTAAAAAAGAAAAAGAATTTACCCAAATAAAATCTTCTTTTGTATGATAGAGTACATTCCTTTCAGCACTTGTGGTCACACTGTATTATTTCCTTTCATGTGTCATTCAATTCATTTATTTACTTTTTAATCTAGGCATCAAACCCAGGGTCTTAAACATGCCAGGCAAGTGTTCTGCTACTGAGGTACATTCTTAGACATGAGATATTTTATTTAGTTATTTAGACAGGATCTCTTATAGGCTGTCCTCCAACTCATGATGTAGTAAATGATGACCTTGAACTAGTGCTAGGATTATAAGTATGTGCCAGCTACCAAGCCAGGCTTCACTTGGTGCTGGGCATTGAAATACAGGGCTTTGTTCATACTCATCTAACACTTTGCCAAACTGAGCTGTATCCTTAGCTCTAAATGTGCTATTTTCTTAAATCTTTTATAAATATATTTGAACAAGTTGCTAAAGGCAATACCTACATATCTTTGAACACAGAAGAGTTGAGCCAGTGTCTAACTAGAGCTGTCATCCCTACTGAGCAGTGTTCATAGTGGTAGGAGATAATTTTCATATCACCAGAGGAGCAAGATAAACATCACCCCAGCTATTAAATCCTTACTCTACAATGCTAACATACCTCCCAGTGTAGTGTGGCACAAAACTTGTGGGAATAGCTGACCACTAGCCAATTGGATTTAAGGTCCACTCTATGACATGCAACACATCCCCGAGACATTGCTTAGGTAGTCAAGAACCCGAGATTCCACAGGCCATGGATCTAAGAGTAACCCCAAACCTATTGTTCTGCTAAGGAATGATAGTCATATAATGACTTCTAATGACATTCTGCTGTAACCACATATCAATCTCTTGCTCAGCTATCATCAGAGAATTTCCACCTATAGTAGAGAGGAACAAATACAGACATCAACAATCAGACAACATGAAGAGAGTAAGAGACTTTGGAACACCTACTCCTAAATGGCAAATATATGGCAGAAAGTATTCGAAAATTTACCAATAAATAAATAAATAAATAAATAAATAAATAAATAAATAAACCCATAGTAACTCAAAGAGGGTTTTAAAAATTAAGCGTGAAAGATGGTCCTGCAGTTAAGAGCACTGGATGTTTTTACAGAAGACCTGGGCTTGAATCCCAGCACTCACACAGTATCTTATAATCATCTGTAACTCTTAATTCTAAGGGATCCATTCAGGTACTTTCTTCTGGCCTCCATGAGCAGCAAGCACATGTGACAAGATATGCAGGTAATTTATTGTATAGGAATAGATGAGTTTGGTCAGGATTAAGTTCAATTAGGACCATGCCAAAGAAAAAGGAAAGCTGTTTAAGAGTACTAGGTGATCCAGATGTGGTGGTATCTTTAATCCCAACACTCAGGAAGCAGAGGTGAGGGGATTTTTGCATGATCAACACTAGCCTGGTCTCCATAGTGAGGTCCAGGCCAATGACTTGAAATGTCATTTACTATTTACTCATTTATTTATCTTGAGACATGGTTTTCCTGAGTATCCAGGATGATTTAGTAAGACCTCATTGAAAAAAATCCCAACAAACAACAATAATAATTAACTGTGGCAATTCATTCATTCATTTACTCTGTAACAAACATTTATTGTCTATGGGATACTAGCCATTGAACTAGTTGCTAGGGCACAGAAAAATGACTGGGAAATGATGTCTCAAGTTTCCACCTATTAAAGATTCATGCATAAATGAGTTACCGTGATGCATGGGTGCATGGTAATACCTGCACATATGAGCAAACACAAGTATTCTGAGTTTCCCAATGCACCCTAAGTGAATGGCCTTCCCTTCCTTCTCTCTTCTCTCTCTCTCTCTCTCTCTCTCTCTCTCTCTCTCTCTCTCTCTCTCTCTCTCTCTCTCTTCCCCTCCTAATTTTTTTTTACACTTCCCTGTCAGTGGTTTGAAAATTTGGCTGTGAATTGAAGTCATGTGAAGAACTTTAGAAAAAAGTCTTGGTAAAATTGGGAGTGGTGGTTTGAGACTGTAATCATCCCGATCAGGAGGCTAAGGATCACAAGTTGATGTCAGTCTAGAGTACACAGAGAGACGGTCCATTTCAAAAGGAAATCAAAAGGAACAGAGTACTACTTGGGGGAGAAGAGAAGAAGGGAGGAGAGGAAAGGAATGGAGAGGAGAGGAAAGTGGGGGAGGAGGGGGTAGAGAAGAAAGGAAGGAAGGAACAAAGGAAAAAGAGAGGGGAGAACAAAAAACAGAGAGAAAGGATGTATTTATGTTTGGTTCTCATACTCAGAGATTTGTAGTACGGAATAAGGGTTAAAAATCATCTTGTTAATTCCAAGTAGAGGATCTTGGAAATGTTACATGAAATGATTTTTCTTGAAGATTCTCTGTAGCCCAATAAAAGGAATTTTTAGAAGTATTCCCTGGCAACAAAATGAAGACAGGATTATGGGTCTTCCTGAAAGTGATTTATTCACTAGGCTTTGCAGCCACCATGCTTATGAGTTCAATAAAATGTTTTAATATTATTTGTTTATTCATTCATTCATTTATTTATTTTGAGACAGGGTTTCCCTGCATATCTCTGGCTGTTTCCCAATTTGTAATCCTCCAGCTTCAGGCTCCCAAAGTGCTGAGATTACAGATGTGAGACACTGTGTCCCGCTTAATGTCCTTTAAAAAATCAGAAAAAAATTCAACAGATTTTTAGAAGGAAGGTAATTTTTTGGTGGGTGTAGCATTAGCACCTAGTTCATACTATTGTTTATCCATTGTTCCTGAACACAAACAACATGTCACAGCTAAGTAAGTATGGGCCAGTCACTACCCACGTGATCTCCAAGAAGCTGAGTTAGTTATTCATTCATGCTTAGGCTCTGTCATAAATTCCTAACACAAAGTAGGTGCCCCCAAACATTTATCCATCAGTCAAAGTGCTATTAAATGTAATAGCACAATAAATGTGAACTGTACTTTGGGACAAAAAGCCTAATGAGCGAATAAAAAGCTCTGGATAGCAAAACTGATTGAAACAAATTTAGATCACCTCTCAAACAATTTATACTTCAAGTAAAACTGAGACACAAACAGCAAAGATGTTAGCTTGTCCATACAACTCCTGGTGGATCGTAAAGGACTCTTTTCCTTTAGTAATTACAGTGGATGTTTCTTTAACAGGCCTCAAAAAGGAGCCATCATCATGTGAACTTCTAGTTTAAATATTCAGAGTAGCACACGCTACCTTGGCTCTTCTGTTGGCTCAACCTTACCCCGACATCTAAAGAAAGTTCCATGTCAATCAATCAACCATTTGGAAATCAATGAAAACCTTTGTTCACACATCTGTTAACATTTAAAGATGCTTTATCTTTAGTATGATCAGGCAGACCAGTATGACCTGGCTACTTATTTGTATTTTCCATGAAGCACTGAAGTTCTGAGTGCTGCTGTTCCAGCTGTGACATTTGTGCAAATGCTGGTTCAATTAAAAAAGAACTGAGTTATTTTTAATCAAAGGGCTATTTTTAATTTAGTCCCTAAAGAGTAATTAAATTAGTTGAAAAAATCACCCACCACAATCCTGCTTTTCCTTTTCTTATTTGGAGCACACGTGGATGGATCCTATTGTCAGTGAGGCTATCTTCTCCTCTCTAGACATTATGCTACCACTTTCCTCAGTGCCTATTTTGCTTTGGGTCACAGAGGACCTCAAAGACAGCAAACTAATGTTGAGAAGACAGCAGCCTTCCTTCACTGAGCAAAAGATCTCATGCACATGTTCCCATAGAAATGGGGAAATAATAAAAGAATCAATCAGATCAAATAATAGAAAGGAGGGAGAGATTGGGGAAAATCGAAAAGCTTTGGAAGATACAAAGGCAATAACCTGTTGTGTTTGGTCTTGGTATCTGTTTGTAGGTCATGTATTCCACACATGAAGGCAGAAGGATTGAGAGCACAAGGCCTGTGTTAGAAAATGAGACCCTACCCCAAGCCCTCCTGAACCACATAAATCAATATATTTGGGTGCTGGCATGACAGCCATTGTGTCAACCATGGAATTTTTAACTTTGAGGTTTCAGTGGTAGTTTGTAATTTCTCCAGGCCCAGCTCTGTAATTGCTGAGTTATTTAGAGCTGGAATGTTGTCTAGAGGCATTTTCTGAAGTGAGATCCAGACAGGGTAAGCATTGAATGTGAGTAATGACGTTGTAAGTTTAAAATAAACACAGGTGCCAGTGGTCCTGTGTTATGTCAATGGTCATGCATTACTATGAAATGACTCCAGAGGCAGGGAAGAGGAAAGGGTCTAGTGGATTCATGGGCAAAGTATTGTGTATCAGTGACCTGAGAAATCAGGACATGAAAATCAAGAGGGAGCATTCTACTCTTCTGTCCCAGGAAGGAAATAAAGTTCCAAATAAGGAGACTCAACTAACAAACCCTGAAGATGACACATTTAGCATGAGGGTGCTCCAGTGATGAAGGTCACTTGGTACAGTTAAGAGAACAGGCTCGGAGCAGATGCCTCATGTTATTAAATTACTTACATCTGTGTTTCAGCTCACTCAGAGGTAGAGCTGGAGTTGAAGGAGACAGTGCCCACCTTTTCATGAAAATTAAATGAGTTAGTGTTATTAAAATGCCTAGTTGTTGATATGCAAGAAAATGCTCAGAAATGGTAGCTATGTTTCTTTCCAGATGCAGACACAGAGATGGTCACTGGCCAGTCTAAAATGCTTCACCACCATGGTTCCAGGACTTTTCCGTTCCAGCCATGTTAACATCAATTCAATAACAAAACTTCAACTCGTGTTTTTGCCTACACCTGGCCCAGATTAATAATATGATTTTATTATATTAACTCGTGTGTTCAAAAAATAATTACTGTTGATTTTTTTGTTTGTTTAAACAGGTCTTACTATTTTAGTCTTAGTGGGCCTGGGACTCTTCATATAGCTGAGGCTGATGTCAAATGTAGGGAGCTCCTCCTACCTAAGCCTCCTGAATACTGAGGTTAAAGGTGCATGTTACTACAACAGGCTAAAACTTAAGGATGCCTTTTGTATCCAGTGGCAGAGTTTACTGACTAACCAACACACTGAATTCTGGGTCTGTAGAAGGTTTTTGGCTACTAAGGTTTACTCTGTTGGAAACTTCTGGCAAATAGAAGGAATGGACACCTCTCTAAAGGATGTGTATTCTCAAACTTGCTTCTGAAGAAGCAGAATCTATGTACCTGATCAGCTAGGCTGCCAGGTCCCATTTCTTAGGTTCAGAATTTCAGATCCATTCAGGAAACACTTAGCTGAATATCAACTGCCACATCAGTTATATGGAGAGGGGATCCCCTATTCCTCCCCTCCTCCCACCCATCCCACATACATACCATATACGCCAAAACACACATCCTGGCATCTGCAAGCTAACTTTGTGCAGGAATTGTTGCTGGGGACATAAGGATGAACCTTCACGTCAGTGGGGTATTGGTAAAACATAAATTACTTTCAGGAGAAAATTACATCTAAAAGTTAAAAGTTGTGATAAGACTTTACTGCCTACAGGCTTGAATGAAGTAGTAAAGGGTGGATGGCATTATTGGTATCTAATGAAAGAGACTATGTGCAGGAGGCTGCTTAAAAGGATCATGACTTTCATCAAAGGAATTCAATCAGCTTGGGGCAGTTTGGCAGGAAAGACATACAGAGGAAACTGCCCTTGTGCCTTTTGTAGTTCTGCCAGTGACTCCTGTGGGCCAAATCCATCCAGTATTCATACAGGAAATGCATTGTATCTGGGAGCGCACATTCCAATTTCCTTCTTTGACAGTCGGGGAAAATGTTTTGCATCCTCAACACAGAAGAGAGATAAAGTCCCATTAACAAGTGCACCACTGCTTCTAGCTTCTGTCTGTGCCTCAGAGCTGACCCTGTGTCACAGTTCTCCATACCCAAATCCTACCAGGAGAGAGCTGGTCTCTCCCAGGAGTGCTGATACTACTGGGAACACAGGTAAGACCACTACTTCTGCTCTGAGGGACCTGTAAGGAACCCTCAGGACACAGGAATCAAGGAGCAACCTGGGACAGGATCCTTCCAGTTTCTGTCTGCTTCCAGAGCTGATCCTGTCCCACAATCCATGCCCAAATCCTGCAGGAAGAGATCTGGTCTCCCAGGAGTCTGACATGCCTGTGAGTACATGTGAGACCACCACTTCTGCTCAAATACCTGGACCAAGAGGGACCTGCCCAGAGCCATCAGGACACAGGAATCAAAGAACAGCTGGGGACAGTCTGCACTCCAGAGCTGACCCTGTGTCACAGAAATTCATACCCATATTCTGCCTGGAAAGAATTAGTCTCCCAGAAGTACTCTCACAAACTTGCAGGAGGGACAAGCCACAGTCAGAGAGAGTAAGGCCAGCTAACACCAGAGATAACCAGATGGCGAGAGGAAAGGGCAAGAACTTAAGCAACAGAAACCAAGGCTCCTTGGTATCATCAGAACCCAGTTCTCCCACCACAGCAAGCCCTGCATACCAACACACCAGAAAGCAAGACTCTGGTTTAAAATCACATCTCATGATGATGATAGAGGACTTTAAGAAGGACATAAATAACTTCCTTAAAGAAATATAGGAGAACACAAGTGAACAGCTAGAAGTCCTTAGAGAGGAAACACAAAACTCGCTTAAATAATTACAGGAAAACACAAAAAACAAGTGGAGGAATTGAACAAAACCAACCAGGATCTAAAAATGGAAATAGAAACAATAAAGAAATCACAAAGGGAGTCAACCCTAGAGATAGGAAACCTAGGAAAGAGATCGGGAGTCATAGATGCAAACATCACCAACAGAATACAAAAGATAAAAGAGAGAATCTCAGGTGCAGAAGATACCATAGAAAACATTGACACAACAGTCAAAAAAATGCAAAATGCAAAATGCAAAAAAACCCAACAACAACAACAAACACACACACACACACACACACACACACACACACAAACTCTAAGGCAAAACATCCAGGAAATCCAGGACACTATGAGAAGACCAAACCTAAGGAAAATAGGTATAGAAAAGAGTGAAGACTTCCAACTTCAAGGGCCAGTAAGTATCTTCAACAAAATTAGAGAAGAAAATTTCCCTAACCTAAAGAAAGAAATACCCATAAACATACAAGAGGCGTACAAAACTCCAAATAGATTAGATCAGAAAAGAAATTCCTCCCATAACATAATTGTCAAAACACCAAATGCACACACAGAAAAAAGAAAGAATCTTAGAAGCAATAAGGGGAAAAGATCAAGTAACATATAAAGGCAGACCTATCAGAATTACACCAGACTTCTCACCAGACACTATGAAAGCTAGAAGATCCTGGGCAGATGTTCTACAGACTCTAAGAGAACAAAAAGGCCGGCCCAGGCTACTATACCCAGAAAAACTCTCAATTACCATAGGTGAAGAAACCAAGAAATTTCATGACAGAAACAAATATACACAACATCTCTCCACAAATCCAGCCCTACAAAGGATAATAGATAGAAAACACCAACACAAGAAGGGAAACTATACTATAGAAAAAGCAAGAAAGCAATCTTCTTTCATCAAACCCAAAAGAAGACAGCCACACAAACACAAAAATAACATCAAAAATAACATGAAGCAGCAATCACTATTCCTTACTATCGCTTAACATCAATGGACTCAGCTCATCCAATAAAAAGTTATAAGCTAACAGACTAGATATGAAAACAGGACCCAGCATTTTGCTGCATACAGGAAATGCACCTCATTGTCAAAGACAAACACTACCTCAGAGTAAAGGGCTGGAAAACAATTTTCCAAGCAAATGGTTCCAAGAAACAAGCTGGAGTAGCCATCCTAAGATCGAATAAAATCAACTTTCAACCAAAAGTTATCAAAAAAGATAAGGAAGAAAAAAAAGATAAGAAAGGACATTTCATAATCATCAAAGGAAAAATCTACCAAGTTGATCTTTCAGTTCTGAACATCTATGTTCCAAATGCAAGGGCACCCACATTCATAAAAGAAACTTTACTAAAGCTCAAAACACACATTGCACCTCACACAATAATAGTAGGAGACTTCAAACCCCCACTCTCATCAATGGACAGATCATGGAAATAAAACTAAACAGAAGAACATTGAAACTAACAGAAATTATGGACCAAATAGATTTAACAGATATCCACAGAACATTTCATCCTAAAACAAAAGAATATACCTTTTTCTCAGCACCTCATGGTATTTTCTCCAAAATTGACTGTATAATCAGTCCCAAAACAGGCCTCAACAGATGCAAGAAGATTTAAATAATCCCATGCATCCTATCAGATCACCATGGAGTAAGACTGGTCTTCAATAGCAACAAAAAACAACAGAAAGCTCACATACACATACATAAAAGATGAACAACACCCCACTCTCTGATGTCTTTGTCAATGAAGAAATAAAGAAAGAAATTAAAGACTTTAGAATGTAATGAAAATGATGCACAATGTACCCAAACTTATGGGTCACAACAAAGCCAGTGCTAAGAGGAAAATTCATAGCTCTGAGTGCTTCCAAAAGGAAACTGGAGAGAGCATGTACTAGTAGCTTGAAAGCACACCTGAAAGCTCTAGAACAAAAGAAGCAAATACACCCAAGAAATAATCAAACTCAGGGCTGAAATCAACCAAGTATAAACAAAAAGAACTACACAAAGAATCAACAAAACCAGGAGCTGGTTCTTTGAGAAAATCCACAAGATAGATAAACCCTTAACCAGATTAACCAGAGGGCACAGAGACAGTATCCAAATTAACAAAACCAGAAATGAAAAGTGTGATATAACAGAAATTGAGGAAATTTTAAAAATCATCAGATCCTATTACAAAACCCTATATTCAACAAAACTGGAAAATCTGGATGAATTGGACAATTTTCTAGACATATACCAAATACCAAAGTTAATTCAGGATAAGATAAACCATCTAAACAGCTCCATAACCCCCAAAGAAATAGAAGCAGTCACTAAAAGTCTCCCAAACACAAAAAGCCCAGGACCAGTTCGTTTTAGTGCAGAATTCTATCAGACCTTCAAATAAGATCTAATACCAATACTCTTCAAACTATCCCACAAAATACAAACAGAAGGAACACTACCCAATTTATTCTACTAAGCTACAGTTATGCTATGTATTCTCCCTTGGAGATAGAATGGTTTCTGTCTAATCAGGAACTTGTCACCATTTCTTTTCATAGAGGACTTCATAAAATATATTTTCTATTTCTATCATGTTTAATGTTTCAAATGGATTTTAAAAACTACTGAGTGCATATTACTTTTAGCTTCAGAAGATATCATGTATATTTAAGATGCCTTTAACTATTACACATTATTTTGATATCATAAAAAAGTCAATACTGAGTTGTATATTTTAAAATATATTTTATTTGTTAAAAAAATAAAAAGGAAGAGCAATACTCGAATTCATTTGGAATAATGAAAAACCAAGGATAGTAAAAAAGAACAACAATAAAAGAACATCTGGGGCAATTAGCATTCCTGACCTCAAGCTGTACTACAGAGCAATAGTGATAAAAACTTGCATGGTATTGGTATAGTGACAGGCAGGTAGAACAATGGAATAGGATTGAAGACCAAGAAATGAACCCACACAGATATTGCCACTTGATCTTTGACAAAGAAGATAAAACCATCCAGTGGAAATAAAACAGCATTTTTAACAAATGGTGCTGGTTCATTTGGCAGTCAACATGTAAAACAATGTGAATTGATCCATTCATATCTCCCTGTACAAAACTCAAGTCCAAGTGAATCAAGGATTTCTACATAAAACCAGATACACTGAATCTAATAGAAGAGAAAGTGGGGGAAATGTACAGGGGAAAATTTCCTGAACAGAACACCAGTGGTTTATGCTCTAAGATCAAGAATTGATAAATGGAACCTTATAAAATTTCAAAGCTTCTGTAAAGTACAGCATGCTATCAATAGGTCAAAAGGTCAGCCATCAGATTGGGGAAGATCTTTTCCAAGCCTATACCTGATACAGGGGTAATATCCAATATGTACAAAGAACTCAAGAAGTTAGACTTCATAGAACCAAATAATCCTATTAAAAATGGGATACAGAGCTAAACAGAGAATTCTCAACTGAGGAAACTCAAATGGCCAGAAGCACCTAAAGAAATGTTCAACATCCTTAGTCATCAGGGAAATACAAATCAAAACAACCCTGAGAGTCTACCTCACACCAGTCAGAATGGCTAAGGTCAAAAACTCAGGTGACATCAGATGCTGGTGAGGATGTGGGGAAAGAAGAACACTCCTCCATTGCTGGTGGAATTGCAAGCTTGTACAACCACTCTGGGAATCAGTCTGGTGGTACCTCAGAAAATTGGACATAGTGCTACCTGAGAACCCAGCTATAACACTCCTGGGCATATATCCAGAATATGTTCCAACATGTAATAATGACACATACTGCACTATGTTTATAGTAGCCATATTTATAATAGCCAGAATCTGGAGACAACCCAGATGTCCCTCAACAGAGGAATGGATTCAGAAAATGTGTTATATTTACACAATGGAGTAGTACTCAGCTATTACAAACAATGACTTCATGAAATTAGTAGGCAAATGGATGTATCTAGAAAATATCATCCTGAATGAGGTAACTAAGTCACAAAAGAACATAGATGGTATCTACTTACTGATAAGTGGATATTAGGAAAGGAGTGTGGAATACCCACGATACAACTCACAGACCACATGAAGCCCAAGAGGAAAGAAGAACAAAGAGTGGATGCTTCAGTCCTACTTTGAAGGGGGCACAAATTAATCAAGGAAATACAAAGACAAAGATAGATCAGAGACTGAAGAAAAGGTCATCCAGAGACTGCCCCACCTGGGGATCCATCCCACATGCAGACACAAACCTAAACACTATTGTTGATGCCAAGAAGTGCTTGCTGACTCGGGAGCCTGATATATCTGTCTCCCGAGAGACTCTGCCAGATCCTGACCAATACAGATGTGGATGTGCACATCCAAACTTTGGGCTGAGTGTGGGGACCCCTATGGGGAAGTTACTCTAGGAGCTGAAGGGGTTTGCAACCTCATAGGAAGAATAACAATATCAACCAGCCAGACCCCCCTCCCTCCTAAAGCTTCCAGGGACCAATCAGAGTATACGGGGATTCCCATGGCTTCAACTGGATATGTAGTAGAGGATTGCCTTACTGGCATCACTCAGAGAGGAGGCCCTGGATCCAGTGTAGGCTTGATGACCCAGGATAGGGAAATGCTGGTTGCTGAGGCAGGAGTTTGTGGGTGGGTGGGGGAGCACTCTCATAGAGGCAGGGAGAGGGATGAGGGGATAGGGGGGCATGTGGAGGGGAAACTTAGAAGGGAGATAATATTTGAAATGTAAATAAATAAAATAACCGATAAAAATAAACAAGTGCACCACTGGAATTATACCAATTTATCATATTCTCATCTGTAATCTAAATCATTTGTATAAGTAGTATTGAAAACATCTGAAAATCCCAGGAAAATCAGAAATGGGGAGGCTGAGGTGGGAAGATCATTAGGTTTGAGTCCACCCTCTGCTACACAGTTAAACCATCTCAAAAGCAAAATTGAAGCCAGGCATCATGGTACAGTACTGTAATCCCAACACTCTGGAGGAGACAGAATCACTGCCAAGTTTGAGGTCAGTTTGGTCTCCATAGCCAGTTTCAGGGAAGCCATGGCTGCATAGTTATACATTATTTCAAGGAGGAGGAGAAGAAGAAGAAGGAGGAGGAGGAGGAGGAGGAGGAGGAGGAGGAGGAGGAGGAGGAGGAGGAGGAGGAGCAGGAGGAGGAGCAGGAGGAGGAGGAGGAGGAGGAAGCGGGAGGGAGGAGGAGGAGGAAGCGGGAGGGAGGAGAGGAGGAGGAACAGCAGCAGCAGCAGCAGCAGCTGGGCCTGGCCACACAGGGCTATAATTCTAACATTTGGAAGGGAGAGGCTGGACAATCAAAAGTTAAAGGCCAATCCTTGTAACCTGACTTTGGGCTACTTTCTGGGTTCTTTCTCTATCATCCAATTCCACCCTTAGTCCATGGTTTCAACCCCCAATGCTAGGTAGGAGAGAAAGAGGGCTACAGGGAAGAAGGGCTTTGGCATCCTTAGATACTTCCTGCTGATTAGGGGCTTGGAGATCCTTGGGGCAAGTTTATCTTCAATGTCAGGATATCCAACTTCTTCTCATCTCTTTGCACAGGACCACTTGACAATCCTCAACAGCAGCAACCAGCAGCCAGCAGCCAGCAACAGGAGGAAGAGTGATAGCTGAAGCTCCTCTCAGGCTGTAGCATTTACACACCCTTTCAAGAGTCTCTAAAATTCCAAGTGTAGCCATTCCTTGGGAGGTCCAGCCAGCAACTGACCAATGCAGATGTGGGGGGATTGCAAACCCATGGGAAGAACAACATAGGTTGGCCTGGCCACCCAGATCTCCCAGAATCTAGACCACAATCAGAGAGTGTACCTGGAGGGATCCATGGCTCCAGATACATATGTAGCAGAGAATGACCTTACCTGACAGCAATGGGAGGGGAGGCCCTTGGTCTCGGGGAGGTTTGATGTCCCAGCCTAGGGGGAATGATAGAGTGGTGGGGTGGGAGAGTGTGGATGGGTGGAGGAGCACCCTCATATAGGAAAAGGAGAGGAGGGTGGACAGATGTTGGATGGGGTATTGGTGGAGGGATAACTGGGAAGTGGGATATCATTTGAGATGTTAATGAATAGAATTAATAATGATAATAATAATAATAAGCCCCTAGAATTCCAAATGTCACACATCTTCAGAAGCCAACTGTAGCTGGTAAAATTATGTACCGGCTAGAGCATGAGGTAAATCATAGTCAGTTGCTGTGACAATCTAAAGCAGCCCCATAGCCCACATCTGGGATTAAAACAATAACGTATTCATATAACTTTTCTGTGTGTGTTTTTGTTTTAAAGAAACCAAGTTTCTCACTACAAATCTTAGATACTCACTCTTTAACTTACATGGTCTTGAACTTGAGATCCTCTTGCCTTGCCCTTCTGAATTTTGGAATTGCAGTGTACACAGTTTCTCCTGGCTCCAGCTATGTTGTTTCTAGCATTTATAACACTCCTATCATCCTTCAACATGCCCAATCAGCCATGTGTTTATCATGCTCAGTGGGTGGGCCTCATGAGCCAGTAAGGTTGAAATAGTGTCTGGGTTTTATTGTTGTTCTGTTTTACTCATTGTTTTTCCTTAGTCCATCCCTTTCTTCCTTTATTTTTTGAGAGGGCTCCTGTAGTGGTTAGTGTTAATTGCCAGCTGATAGAATCCAGTTGTGTTTGGCCTTTGGAAGTTTCTGTGGGACGTATCATGAGTGTATTAGTTGATGCAATAAGACCCACCCAATTCCCTACCCTGGCAGTGATCTTAGATTCTGTATACAGAGAAAGGAAGCTGTTATTCTTCTCTTTCTCTTTTCTGACTATTGTGGTGATGTCACTAGCTGCTTAAAGCGCCAGCCACCCTAACTTCTCATCTGTGATGGGTTTACTTTGAACTGTGAGCAAAAAAACCAAAAAACCCTTCTCCTTTAATCTGCTTTTGCCAGAGTACTTTGTCACAGCAAAGGGAAAAGAAATTAAGTCTCATGCTGAGGTCTAACCTGGCCTGACTTCAATTTAATGGCAATCCTTCTACTTCAACCTCCCACAGTGCTAGGATTGCAAATTGCATAGCCATAATCAGATAGAATAGTGATGTGTTAGTAACTAGATGGGTCAATGCCCACACTACTAGTTCATGAACAAGTTTTTTTTTTTCTAAATATTTATTTATTTTTTTATTTTATGTGTTTGAGTGTTTGCTTGAATATGTGTGTGTGTGCATTCATTCTATGCATCCCAGATACTCAGGGAGGCCAGAAGACAGTATTGGATCCACTGAAACTGGAGTAAGAGATGGATGGATGCTGTTATGTGGGTGAAGGGAACCACACATAGGTGGTCTTGCAAGAACATTGCTTTGACCTTCTGAGTCATCTCTCCAACCCTAAGGATGTGACTTTTTAAAAAAATCATCTTATACCACAAGTGAACTAATAAAAATTAGATGAATACTAGTTTATTGGCTTAAATTATTCTGCTGGTTTAAGATGCACAATGACATTGGTATAATCTGAGAAAACCACAAGAGGTACCAGGAAATAGTTAATTTATGAAGATTTATATAGGGAGGGCCTATAAATATCAGTATATAAGAAAGAATAATTTACTAGGCATTATGGCTCATGCTTTTAACCCAAGCACTTGGGAAGCAAATGTAGAGGTAGACTGATCTCTGAGTTAAAGTCCAGCCTGGTCTACAGAGTGAGTTCCAGGACAACCAGGGCTACACAGAAAAACCCTGTTTTAAAAACAATCAAAAATGTATAATATCCAATAGTGCCATGTATAAAATGCGGAGTGAAAAATGTAAGAACAAAAATCAATGACCAGGGAAATAACTTATTTACTTATATATTTATGGAAGTCATGTGAAGCCTCATTGTATATCCCAGATTTGGCCTCAAACTCACAACTCTGCTATAACTTTTTAATTTTAGAATTATAGGTATCTACTATCTACCATGCCCAGCTGTTTCTGATATTTTAATTGAGGTTCTTTTTAGCTTTTTGTTTGTTTTTGAGACCTGGTCTCACACTGTATCTAAGATATACTGGGCTCACTCTGTAGCCCAGGCTGGCTTTGAATTCATAGTTCAACCTGCCTCTGCTTCTAAGTGACTGGATTACCAGTGTACTTCCCATTTATGCAAGACCTTATGTAGTCCAGTCTGACTTCCCATCTCTAGGTAGTCACAAATGGTATTAAATTCCTAATCTTTCTCACCAGTCCTAGAATCACAAGAGCACACAATCATCATGTACTTTGAATGAATATATTTTATTGGACAACACTTAAAATTATCTCAAGCTTTATAAAGACCCATTATTCTGACACCACCTCCTGACCCAAGTGCGGTCAGTTAGCAGTAGTTATAATCTCTATTGCTACAGTTTTAAAGTTCCATGTTCTGTTGGCTAATGAATTAAAAGTGACACATCATTGGCACCATTCTTCTCTGCCCAGTTTCTTTATTGGGGAATGAATAAAAGGTCTTGAAGATTATGAAACCTTGTTGTGAGTTCATTGTGTACAGCTTCTTGGCCCTGAGACTGGAAATGTCTTAATTCACATTTGATTTTATTCATTTGGACCAAGAACTTTGTACCTTCTTCCCAGGCTCTGTTTTTTGGACATTGTTCCTTTTCTCAGTTTTCCTCCTGAAAAGATTTTGGGAGACACTGTAGCTGAGATGATATCCAGAAGGTAACTCTTTGCCACCGGAAGAGACTTTAGACACTCCTATCTACTCAAGGCTTCTGTAACCACACCTGCTTCTCCTACAAGAATAGAAGATGTTCCATCTGGAATCCCCTTATTCACACTAAGACCAGAGTTGGTAAAAGCACAGGACTGCCCTTCCTATTATGCTACTTTCAAGGGGATTGTGGCTTCCAAGGTCCATCTACTGAGTTCATTTGTTTTTCCTAAGGATGGAGTTGTGCTGGGTAGTCAGATTGACACAAGCCAAAATCATCTGAAAGGGGGGAACTTCATTAGAGAAAATATCCAGTTCTAAGGCATTTTCTTAATTAGTAATTGATGGGCGAAGGTACTAGCCCATTGTGAGTGGAGCCATCCCTAGGCTAGTGGTCCTGGGTTCTATAAGAAAACAGCTGGACCAAACTAAGATGAACAAGCTTGTAAGCAACACCCCATCATGGTGTCTGCATTGGCTCCTGCCTCCAGGTTCCTGTCCTGTTTGAGTTTCTGTCCTGGCTTTCTTTGGTGATAGAAGTGAACCCTTTCCTCTCCACCTGCTTTTGGTCATGGTGTTTTGTTGCAGCAACAGAAACTTTGACTAAGACAGATGATTGTTGCCATTTACAGTTGGAGATATTCTAGCCTCTTATGCTGGTCTAATGGAGTGCCTTGGTGTGCATTGGTTGATGTGTGTACATTCTCCTATTTAAATCTGCTGTGTGCTCATTCCCACTTTCACTGAGCCCTGCAGAGATTCTTCCTTTCCCACAGCTTTCATGTGGTGTAGCTTTAAATACCCAAGTCTCCTGTAGGGGGTTGAGCAACCAGAGGTATTTACACACCACCTCATATGCTTGTAAGTTCTTTCAGAAGTCAGGCCTAATCTATTTGTTCTCACTCAGTACCGTGATGAAACATTCCTACCCAGTGTTGTTCATCATATCTCCTAACTTCCCAGCTTTGGCAGTGTAGACCTTTCCTCAGCCAGACTCATCAACTTGGCAAACACCAATTTTCAGTTCAGAGGTTTTGTTGTTGATGTTGGCTACTTAGTTTTAAAGATGAGCTGGGTTTGACTTTATCTTTGCAAAGGGGGAACTTTTCTAACACACTATCTAGTCCTTAGGAGTTCGGAAAAGAACTCGATTGCACAATAGGTCCAGATCCCATGGAATGGTTCTTACTCCTCTTCCCATCTCTCTTCATTTATAATTCTTGTGTTTTATATAACTTCTTTATTTTTATTTTATGCACATTGGTATTTTTGCCTGCATGCATATCTGTGTGAGAGTGTTACTGCAAATTTAACTGGCAAGTTGCATATAGATAGTGTAGATTTATCTGAGGCCATACACCATTCACTTGCCTGGTTCTTACAGTAAATAGAAAAGGGAAGCTCTGAGATAGTGGAGCACTGCATCCCAGAGCAAACAAATGCATGGAATTGCTAGTTATATAAATTATGTGTACATGGACTGGATAGATGACTTTTAGTAGTAATGATGGCTTGCTATTCTTCCAAGATACCTACATGCTTCCTAATACCCACATGGGCAGCTAAAAACCATCAATAACTTGAGCTTTAGTATGTCTGATGCCCTCTTCTGGCATTTCACACACAAGTAGCATACTTACACACACACACACACACACACACACACACACATCAATATCAATATAAGTCTTTTAAAAAGTTATGTGAACATTTTAATGACTTGTGTAGTATTGTCAATGTCTTTTAGGTGGGGAAAAAGACTTTCCTTTTCTGTCTTCTTTTTTCTTTCTTTTGAGAAAGGGTCTTTGTCATCTATCCCAGGTTGGCTTTGGAACTTGATATATAGCCAAATGTGATGGTTTGAATAAGAATTTCCCCATAGACTCAGATGTTTGAACATTTGGTACTCAGAGTTCTCTAGAGGAACAGAATTTATAGAACATATATAGAAGATTTATTAAAATGGCTTACAGCATGTGGTCCATCTAATTTAATGGCTGTCTACCAATAGAAGATTTAAAAACCCAGTAGTTGTTTAGTTCATGAGGCTGGTTATCTCAGACGCTCTTCAGTATACACCAGAATCTGGAAGAAGTAGGCTCTAATTCCAGCCAAGGAATGGGTTTCTTAAGAGAGAATGAAAGGAGGAACTTTTATTGCTCTTCTGAAATGTAAGGTACAGTATAGTTCATTACAATTCTCTTTATGGCAGGTTATCTGTGCTGTACAGCTGTATACAAATGTATTATAAGCTATCAATTCTATGCACCCCTTTAGTCCCAGTACTTAGAAGACAGCAACAGTCAGAACTTTGGGAGTTTTAGGCTAACTGGCCTGCAGAGAAAGTTTCAAGCCATCAGAGTTACAAAGTAAGACTTTGGCTCAAAGGGGTGGGGAGTTGGACTTAATCTGTTTGGATATAAAAGTTTAATAATTATGTTGTTGTTTTAGTTAGGGTTTCGGTGGCTCTCAAGACAAACCATGGCAATGGCAATTCTTAGAACAGAAAACATTTAGTTGGACCTGGATTACATTTTCAGACATTTAGTTCATTATCATCACTGCAGTAGGCTGGCATCTTGAGGAGGAGCTGAGAGTTCTATATCTAGCATGTAGAAGAAGTGAAGGAAACATACTTTCTCCAACAAGGCCACACCAATTTCAACAAGGTCATATTTAGTGTCACTCCTATGGACCTATGGGGGCCATTTTCATTCCAACTACTATAGCTGTTCTTTGGCTGTGAGGTTAATATAGCTTAGCCATTCTATGAGCTACTTGAAAATAGAGCTAATGACAACAAGATATAAAAATATCGTGTGTTATCTTGTAAAATTGCAAAATCATCTAAGAAACACAAACAAGAGAGTGAAAATCAGTTAATCAGTTACCTAAATAAAGCACTGAGGGTCATCAAGATGGTGAGTATGTGATGGTACTTGCTGTCAAGGCTGATGTGCAACTTGAATTTAATTCCTGAGGTTCAAAGATGGAAGGAACTCCTGATAATTGTCCTCCCACCTCCACACACAGGTTGTGGTATGTATGTATATCCATACACATGTAGAATAAATAAATTTATAAAGAAAATAGTTTATTGAAATTTACACTTTATATTTTCCTTGCTTTCTATTCAGATTTAGGATACCCTTGCCTAGCATTAAGAGTCACTGGTTCTACTAGTCATCTGCCATAGCTATCAAAAACCTACTCCCCTGGGGTTGACAATCCATCAGAGATGACACAAAAGTTGACAGAGGAAACAATCAAGTCCAACTTTAGACCTTAGTAAGAGAATTCTCCTGAAGTGATCAGTTTCAACCCTTTCCTAGTTTTTGGTATTTTTCTCTCTGGTTGGTCCTCTTGCATGTCTATATGGGCATTTGAAAACAGCTTACAGGGAGGAAAAAACGCAGCTCCATGTTACCCTTCCACACCCACTGATACTGGAATTCCATGTGGACTAGACTGGAGGATGAGGGAAGTCACTGACTAACTTCTGCTACCCCAGAGCAGTCTGACCAAAAGCGAAGACAGAACAGAGCAGGCTGTTAGTGCACATTGGAATTCCACAGGATTCCAGAACCATGAGATGATGGTTTAGTAACTATAACAGTGTTATCAAACACAAACATACAAAGCTTTCTTTTCCAAAATGAGTCTACAAACACAGGGATTTCCTCCCCTGGGCTGTTTCCATCGGGGAGAACTCTGATAGGAGGGAAAGTCTAAACAGTGAGTGGCAACACAGAACAAGGGCATGAAGAGTCAGCATCATGCCCTGCATGATCCTTTCCTTCCAGGGACTGACTAATTTTATGACTGCAGTGACTCATCTCCACCCCCATGCCTCAGTTTACAAAAACACACTGGTAAGATACCACCACCAAGACAAATTATAGCTTCATTGACCTCTGTCATTTGTCATGAGGCAGTCACACAAGAAACATAGCAGACAAGCTATAACCCTTTCAATCTATCATAACTTTAAAGAAGTATTTATATTTATAAAAGGTCAAAAAGACAGGTAACACCTCAGTGCTACAGGTGCCAGTGGAAAATGATTGTTATAGAGGTTGGCTTGGCAACTTACATTATGTAATCAGGTAATTATGTAATCCTGCCATTAAGCAAATGTATGCGGGAGGATCTCCTTGAGTTGGTGGCTAGCCTGAGTTTCTGAGTCCCAGGCCATCTAGGGATACAGAGTGACACCCTGTTTCAAAACAAACACAAAACTCCTAATCAATCAATAGAGAAATAAATAAAAGACAGAGATGGAAAAGGAGAAAAGGAAAGGAAAAATGAAAAAAGAATAGTGATTGTAGAATGGTAAGGGAGGACTTCCTGTGATGGACAGAAGTGACCTCAGATGTGTGACAAGCTATGGATTCTATGCCTAAAATGAGTGATTGTTGTGCTAAGCTACCTCTCAATAAAAAATGTGATTGTCCTGTGTCACTGGGAGTAAATGCATAGTCCTATCCAAGGCTTACCATGTCTGGCCCCTTGTCTCTCCTGCAACACTTTGCTGGTCTTCCTTGGTTTTCCCTGGTCTTCACTTTGCAGAAAGAAATGTGCCAAAGTCCTTCTCTTGGTATTCTGGCTGATTCTGCTGACTCATGCTGATTCGGTGGAGGGGGGCTGGGCGGGGCTTGTAGTTTCTGCTGGATAGAGGACTGCTACTGATTCATGTTTGTTGTTTACTATTGGACTGGACTGTTGGTATCCTGACACTGAAGAGTGAAATCGCTGCCAAAGAACTACTTCTAAACTGGCCTAAACCCTTTTCTTATAAACCTTCTTTTTCAGTCGTTAAACTAGAAGGGAGGTTGAAGTGTTCAAGAACCCTAAATAAAGTAGGTTTAGAGAAAAATCTAAGTCTACAGCTAGGTTTCCATTACCAGGCATGATTTACCTCTTGTTGAGTGGTTCTTAAGTCAAATTAGAGAGCTCTTGGTTACTGCCAAGATATAGGTTATGATGCCCTGTTGATCATTGATGTGGCTGGTAGGCATCAATTCTGGGCAAGACTGTCAATTGATTTTATTTTTGGAAGCTTTCAAGGTGCCATCTAGTACCATAAAATCTACTCCTCAGGGAGGGGGCTTACAGGTCAGCTCATCTCAGGGGCCCCTGGACTGTATGTCTGAAGTGTGTGGTGTTTCTACAATAAGGAACCTTTGTTGTTCTACCTGTGTTGAAAAACCAAGGGCAATATTGGTAGCCTGCAATGTTTTGGAGTCTCTTGGGCAACCCAGAGCAACTCAGAAGAGGAATTCTTATGCCAGGTATTGGAGTTTTGTAAGCTGGTCTTTGGTCTTTTGAAGGAGCAGTGTCAGTCCAGATTAGAACATTTTATTTAAATTATATATGTTTATTTATACATGAATGTACATGTATTAGTGGTTTTTGCTAATAGCATTATTCCTTATGTCTTTTTGAGACATGCTTACTGTTATTTTATCTTCTTTTGTATGTATTTCCCTCCTTTAACAAGAGACCCCCCCCATTTTCTATTTCCCTTATCAGATCCATGGTATCTTTCTGTTCTCCTCTCAATTGCTCCCCAAACTTCTGACCCTAGCAATAGTCTCTTTTTACTTACCTGATGTCTGCAGTTCCTCTAAGAAATGTATTCCCATCTCACTGCAACAGAAGGGTAATACTCAACACAACTACTAACAACAGATCCTGAAGGGTTTGTGGGGAAAAGGGAATCATTGTTCACTGTTGGTAGGATTTCAAACTCTCAAAATCAGTGTGGAGAATTCACAAAATTCTAAAAATAACCTTGGCATAGCTGCAAAGGACTGGATATCCTACCTCAGAGATACTTGCTCAGCCAGGTTCATTGTTGCTCTATTTCAATGGCTAGGAAATAAAAACAACCTAAATGTCTTTCAGCCAATATATTGATAACAAAATGTGGTTCATATCCACTATGGAATATGATTCAACTTACTAAAAAATGAAATAAGGATGGTTGTAGGTAAGTGTATTTCACTACTGATAAACCTATATCAATGGCATGTAATAACTTTTACATAAAAAGGGTTCTTTAACTTAACATGAATAATCTTCTGTAAATAGTTCAATTTCCCTGTTTCTTGGATTCATGCTGTATAATGGGTCTATTAGACTGCACAGTCCATGCCTTTCCCTTTGAAGATTACCAACCTTTGCCAAAGGTACATTTCCCAATAAATCATCATCAACATCTCGAACACTGCAAATAAAAACTTGAAGGTAGACACAAGGAATACTTTTGAGCCTGGAACTTTAAGGCTAGGGTCCCTGGAGAGAATTCTGTGTTTCTTAAGGCTATTGTATCCCATGCTTGAACAAAGAGCTTTATGACCCTGCACATAAATGTGAGGAGAACCTGACATACAGATGGGTCTATTCCAAGTACAGTCTGGTCTCCTTTGGGTAATATGTTAGAGTCCATTAGGGAAGATGACCTCAGGGTATTAAGACTGCATAAAGCATGGCAAGCCTGTACAGGTCTCTCTCATGCTCTGTTCCCCCTTAGCTCCAAAAAGACCAACTCTTGTCCTCAACTCATCCTGGGGACCTGACCAGCAGCTCTTCAAGCACTGGTTCAGTCTTTTGGATGTTTCAGTACATTTTGTACTGAAATCCTTATTAGAAGTTTCCATGTCAGCTCTCTTGAGTCACCCCCACACAGCCTAGGTTTACTGTGTGAGCAGGACATGGTCTCGGTACTCCCTGATCTTGGCTTTTCTGTCAAGATGCCTGAGGCAGTGCACCATCAAGAGGAAGAAGTGGAGACCTTTGTCTTTCAGAAAGAAATCACCCAGCTCATGTCCCTTATCATCAATACTCACTATTCATCAAACAAGAAAATTTTTCTTTGAGAATTGATCTCTAATGCTTCTGATGTTTTGGAAAAGATTTGGTTTGGGAGTCTAAGGGACCCTTCCAAGTTAGACAGAGGAGAAGAACTGAAAATTGACAACATCCTTAACCCTCAGGAGCACACACTGACTTTGGTGGACACAGACATTGGTATGACCAAGGCTGACCTCATAAATTTCTTGGAAACCATTGCTAAGTTTGGTACAAAGGAATTCCTGGAGGCTCTCCAGGCTGGTGCAGGTATCTCAATGATTGTACAGTTTAGTGTTAGATTCTATTCAGCCTCTAGTAGCAGAGAAAATGGTGGTGATCACAAAGCACAATGATGATGAGCATTATGCCTGGAAGTCTTCTGCTGGTGGATCCTTCACAGTTCATGCAAACCACAATGAGCCTATTGGCTAGGGAACCAAAGTGGTCCTTCACCTCAAAGACCAAACAGAATATTTAGAGGAGAGGAGAGACAAAGAAGTGGGGAAGAAAATCTTGCAGATCATAGTTACCAGGCTATCCCATTACCCTCTACTTGGAGAAAAGCAAGAGAAGATCACTGATGATGAGGCAGAGGACGAAAGAGCTAAGAAAGAGGAGGGAGATAAGAATGATGTGGAGAAACCTAAGATTGAAGATGTGAGGTCAAAGGAGGATGATAGCAGTAAAGATAAGAAAAAGAAAATGAATAAGATTAAGGAGAAATACATTGATCAGTAAGAGCTGAATAATACAAAGCCTATTTGGACCAGAAACCCAAATGACATCACTCAAGAGAAACATGGTGAATTCTATAAGAGCCTCATGATTGGGAAGACCACTTGGCAGTCAAGCACTTTTCTGTAGAGAGTCAGTTGGGATTCAGGATATCATTCTCCATTCCCCAGTAAGCTCCCATTGACCTATTTTAGAACAACAATAAGAAGAACATCATCAAACTGTATGTCCACCATGTATTCATCATGGATAGCTGTAATGAGCTGTTACATCAATACCTCAAGATTTATCCATGCTGTAGTTGACTCTGAGGACCTGTCCATGAATATCTCCCAAGAAATGTTCCAGCAAAGCAAAACTCTGAAGTCCTCTGCAAAATTTTGTGAATATGTGCCTTGAGCTCTTCTCTGAGTAAGATTCCACTGACCATTGCCACCTGTCTTGAGTTCCTTCACTATCATACCTTTCAGTCTGGAGATAAGATGACTTCCCTGTCAGAGTATGTGTCTCAAATGAAGGACACAGAACTTCATCTACTATATCACTGCTGAGGGCATAGAGCACCTGGCCAACTCAACTTTTTTGAAGTGTGTGCGGAAGTGGGGTGTTGAAAAGGTGTTCATGACCGAACCTATTGATAAGTACTATGTACAGCAGTTCAAGGATTTTCATGGAAAGAGCCTGATCTGAGTGACTAAGGAGGTCCTGGAGCTACAAGAGGATGAGGAAGAAAAAAAATGGAGGAGAGCAGGGTAAAGTTTGAGAATCTCTACAAGGTCATGAAGGAGATCTTGGACAAGAAGGTTGAAGAGTGGCAATCTTCAGTAGGCTTGTTTCTTCACCCTGCTGCACTGTGACAAGCATCTACAGCTGACAGCCAATATGGAGTAGACCATGAAGGCCCAGAAACTGTTAAGACAACTCTATCCTGGACTAAATAGTGGTGAAACACACCTAGAGATCAATTCTGACCTCCTCATTGTGGAGACCCTGCAGCAGAAGGCTGAACCAGACAAAAGTGACAAAGCTGTCAAGGACCTGGTGGTGCTGCTGTTTGAAATTACTCTGCTTTCCTCTAGCTTCTCATTTGAAGATCCTCAAACCCACTCCAACTGCATCTTTCACATGATCAAACTGGGCCTTCGGATTGATGAAGATGAGGTGACAGCGGAGGAGCCCAGTGCTAATGTTTCTGATGAGATTCCCTACTGGAAGGTGATGTCGATACCTGTCACTTGGAAGAAGTAGAGTAAAGGCTACTCTTGGAAGCCCATGCTCTCTGTGTAGTTTCTCTGTGGCTCCCCTAGAAACCTGACTGACCCTGACCCACCTGGCTTTCTGCTCACATCTCTTTTATCCTGTCCTTGTGCCTTAAGGCAGAAAGACCTCTTTCCACTGAATAGCAGGGTTGGGTGTGGTATATTGTGGATTTTTTTGTTTGTTTGTTTGTTTTATTTTGCTTTGAAATTAAAAGTATCTACTACTAATAATGATAATAATGTTTCTATGTTGTCATATTCAAAAAAAGTATAGATCAAAAATACTTGAAGCCTGCATCTCATAAGGATTGGCATGAGTTCAAAACCAGTCTGGGCTATAGAGCAAGACTCTCCAAAACAAAATCAAGCCAAACCAAAACATAACTATGAATAAAAACATTACCTCTATATAAAACATGGCCATTTTTGCCTTAATCCCTAAAAAAATATATAGTTCAGCATCTTTTTTAGTAGCATTTACATTGCTGATGTATTATAAGAAATGATTCCGAGTATACAAGGGATGCACATAGGTTCTATGACGTTATTATACCAACCTTATATAAGATTTTGCATATGCACTGATGCATTATCTGCAAAAGTCTTGAAACCAATTCCTGGAGGACACCAGGTAGCAAGTCAATAACACTTTTAGCTAATTTTAGACCCTCAATAGACTTTGGAATATTGCAGCATGTTTTTATTGCTGTTTTTTATTGTTTTAATTTATAGCATTTAAAATCATATAAATAGAGGCTGTTCATTAAGAAGGAACAAAAAAATTAGTCTTGTATTTGGAGTTGGCTAGTGAAGTAAGCTGGAAAAGCAGACACTCAAAGACATTACATGTGTGTGTGTGTTAGAAAAGATCTCAGGTGTGACCTCAAATTCCTGATCCTTCTTCCATCTCCCAAGGGTTATGCATATTTATAGGCATATGTTACCATGTCTGACTTTAACTGCTACTCTAAATTTTCCAGATCTCTTGGTCAATAGCTCTGTATAAAGATAACTCTCAGAAAAACAACATTAGAAATTAATCCATCTAGTGATACAATTTTCTTATCTTTGCTTGTTGAGACATGGTATCACTATATTGCAGGTTGATTTGGAATTCATTGTGTAGATCAGGCTGCCCTTGCACTTCAGAAAATCCTTCTTTCTCATCCTCCCAAGTTCTGAGATTATAAGCATGAAACACATTTGTCTAACAATTTAAATCATTTTCCAGGTTATATGATACTGATTTTTCAAAAACACAATCGACATTAAAAATAAACCTGCTCCTTGTTTTGTTTTGTTTTGTTTTTTTGTGGTGTGTCATCCATTAAAACTAAGTTATTTCCTGTAAACAGTTCCTCATCTTTTCTATGCCTAGGGTTGAACCCAGAGTATTTTGCATGCTGAGCATACATTTTATCACTGGATCAGGTCTCTTCTAAACTTGTAAGAGACTATTTGACTAATAGATTTGGCCACAGATATCTTTTCAGAAAGTTCTGTTCTCCATCTTACCCAATTTTCATTCTTGTTAGCTAATCACAGGTATGTACCCTTAGGGTACACACTCCCCATTACAAGGCCAGAGGAGCTTTTCTTGTTTGAAATAAGGTCATGAAGTTTGTAGGTTTGAGAAGTCTTAATGATGGAGAAGGACCCAGACAGATTCCTCCTAGACATTGATAAGATAAAACCTTAAGATCTTATTGTTGTCAGCAGTAAGAAGATAATGGTTTTAGGTTCTGGTTAGGCCATTTGCTTGCTTTAGGGCACACATTACTTAGTCTCTTCGTTGTTCAGTTCTTTCTGAAGTCAGGGTAACAATAGGGTTCAGCCAGTAGTGGGATTAAAAAGCTAAACACATCCCTGTAAGAAGTACTTAATGTGGTGCCTGGCTTAAAAGGAATACTCAATAAACTTTGGCTGTTAAGCTGCATGGTACTGGTATAGTGACAGACAAATAGACCAATGGAATAGAATTGAAGACCCAGAAATGAACCCACACAGCTACGGTCACTTGATCTTCGACAAGGGAGCTAAAAACATCCAGTGGAAGAAAGACAGCATTTTCAACAAATGGTGCTGGCACAACTGGTTGTTAACATGTAGAAGAATGCGAATCGATCCATTCCTATCTCCTTGTACTAAGGTCAAGTCTAAGTGGATCAAGGAACTTCACATAAAACCAGAGACACTGAAACTTATAGAGGAGAAAGTGGGGAAAAGCCTTGAAGATATGGACACAGGGGAAAAATTCCTGAATAGAACAGTAATGGCTTGTGCTGTAAGATCGAGAATCGACAAGTGGGACCTCATGAAACTGCAAAGCTTCTGCAAGGCTAAAGACACCATCAATAAGACAAAAAAACCACCAACAGATTGGGAAAGGATCTTCACCTATCCTAAATCAGATAAGGGACTAATATCCAATATATATAAAGAACTCAAGAAGGTGGACTCCAGAAAGTCAAATAACCCCATTAAAAAATGGGGCTCAGAACTGAACAAAGAATTCTCACCTGAGGAATACCGAATGGCAGAGAAGCACCTGAAAAAATGTTCAACATCCTTAATCATCAGGGAAATGCAAATCAAAACAACCCTGAGATTCCACCTCACACCAGTCAGAATGGCTAAGATCAAAAATTCAGGTGACAGCAGATGCTGGCGAGGATGTGGAGAAAGAGGAACACTCCTCCATTGTTGGTGGGATTGCAAGCTTGTACAACCACTCTGGAAATCAGTCTGGCGGTTCCTCAGAAAATTGGACATAGTACTACCGGAGGATCCAGCAATACCTCTCCTGGGCATATATCCAGAAGATGTCCCAACCGGTAAAAAGGACACATGCTCCACTATGTTCATAGCAGCCCTATTTATAATAGCCAGAAGCTGGAAAGAACCCAGATGTCCCTCAACAGAGGAATGGATACAGAAATTATGGTACATTTACACAATGGAGTACTACTCAGCTATTAAAAAGAATGAATTTATGAAATTCCCAGCCAAATGGATGAACCTGGAGGGCATCATCTTGAGTGAAGTAACACAATCACAAAAGAACTCACACAATATGTATTCACTGATAAGTGGATATTAGCCCAAAACTTAGGATACCCAAGATATAAGATACAATTTGCTAAACGCATGAAACTCAAGAAGAATGAAGACCAAAGTGTGGACACTGTGCACCTTCTTAGAATTGGGAACAAAACACCCATGGAAGGAGTTACAGAGACAAAGTTTGTAGCTGTGATGAAAGGATGGACCATTTAGAGACTGCCGTATCCAGGGATCCATCCCATAATCAGCTTCTAAACGCTGACACCATTGCATACACTAGCAAGATTTTGCTGAAAGGACCCAAATATAGCTGTCTCTTGTGAGACGATGCCGGGGCCTAGCAAACACAGGAGTGGATGTTCACAGACAGCTATTGGATGTATCACAGGGCTCCCAATGGAGAAGCTAGAGAAAGTACCCAAGGAGCTAAAGGGATCTGCAACCCTATTGTTGGAACAACATGATGTACTAACCAGAACCCCGGAGCTCTTGTCTCTAGCTGCATATGTATCGAAAGATGGCCTAGTCGGCCATCAATGGAAAGAGAGGCCCATTGGACTTGCAAACTTTATATGCCCCAATATAGGGGAATGCCAGGGCCAAAAGAATGGGAATGGGTGGGTAGGGAAGTGGGGGGCGCTATGGGGGACTTTTGGGATAGCATTGGAAATGTAATTGAGGAAAATATGTAATAAAAATATTAAAAATATTAAAATATTAAAAATATTAAAAATTAAAAAAGCTCAGTAGAGAGGCAGAGCTCAGCTCCCAATCCCAGAAGATGTTTCTGGTTGCTGCTCTCACAGATGCTTACCAATGTTGTTTAATCTGATAGGACCAGTTATGTCAATTGTAAGATCTTAGAGAATACTATGTGGACCAAAGTGTTGAACTATGTTGGCGAATTAATAATAACAGCTTGATTTTATTTCAACACAAATGTTGTGCAAAACATGACATGAAATAGATATTTTAATATTATGGAATTTTCCCTTGCTAAGAGCGGTTGACTTATTCAATAGTAAATAGCCAGCATCTGATATAGCGGCTGCATCTTAGTTGATAGCAAATATTTCTGTATTTCAGGTGAAGGGAGGGCAAATTTTCTGCAATTTAGAATGTCTGGAGATTTTACGAAGGATGATGGATTCAAGTGGACTTTGAATAGAGTTTAAAAGAGATGGTCATCATTAAGGGAAAATGGCCTTGCATCCCCCCCCCCCCGTTTTTTGTCTTTAGTTTTAGTGTCTGGATAATACTGAGTTTTCAGAGTAAGTTTGGAAATATTTCTTCCTATTAATGGGCAAATTTAAGGACTTTAAAAGTTTGTTAGGACCAAGCAGAAAATCTGCTGGGTTTTGCTCAGGGTCCTAACTATATAGAAGCCTTGGTTGGACTGGAATTTGCTATTTCGATCAGGCTGACCCTGAACTCACATATAAATGCCTGTTTTTTTCTCCTTGGTCCTGGGCTAATAGAATGTGCCACAATGCTGGCTTGTTATATTGTTTTGCTTCAGTTTGGTAGGTTTAGAAAACTACATACTTCCTAATGTTTTAACTTACTAGAATATGATTACAAATACTGCATAATGATTCTCTGGTTTTCAGTGGTATCTGTTGTAATACTGTCCTTCTTGCCTCAATGTATATTAATTTGTTTCTTCTCTCTTTCTTTTGGGTCGTTTGGCTAACGGTTAAGTAAATCTTGCCTATCCTGTCAAAGAATCAACTCTTTGCGGTCGGGGCAGGGGATCCCATAGACATTGAAGCAACAAAAGTTCTTGCCATTACTTTGTTTGCTCATCATCAGAACTTGATGGTAAGATGCTATTGCTAAAACCACCATGTAAAAGCATGGAGTTTTCCTATAACTGTCCTTGCTCAGCAAAAATGACATGGAAACCTGACATATTTATATATCAGCTTCTTATACTATACCTGGGAAGATACTAAGCTATTCTAGCCCAATTATGCTGGCCTGGCCTACTTCCTGGCCTACTTTCCAGCTATGTGTGTCCCATTACCTGATAGCTTAGTCATGCTCTGGTTGATCCTGATTCATCCATGTCCTCATGGTGACTTCCTCATGGTGACTCTCTGGATCCACTCCCTCAGATTGCCTTACTGGGATGTTCAGTCCCATCTTAACTCCTCTCCCAGCTATAGGCTGATCACCTCTTTATTTACCAATCAGAAGTGATGGAGAACAATTTTTATACAACATTGAGGCAGGAGAACTGCTGCTGTACAGATTAGGGCTATTGCACACTAGAACTCACAGCTGGTATAATTCCATGCATAAAACATACAAAAATTCAAGTTAGTCAAAATTCCAGCATGGATCAGGGAAGGACTCATATAATCACACCCTTAGTTGAGACAGTTCCTGGTAGTTTGCCATGCTCCGATGAATGACCCTATAGCCATACATATACTAGTATCATTATGGAGACTCATTGGGTTAAAATTTAAAAAGTGCATAAAGTTGGTAGGGGGAAATGGTGGTGAGGTGAGTATGGTAAAAGTTATAGGGAAGAATGTGGGGGTGAGTTTGATGAAAATACAACATATTCTGTTTTAAAGTTCTCAAACAATGTATTCGAATGTATTCAAAGATCAACTCTTTATTTTCTGTATTCTTTGTATTGTTCTTTTAGTTTCTATTGCATTATTTATTTTTCAGCTGGGTTTGTCACTGTTGTCCAGCTTTAGGAGTTATTCTAGTAGAAGCCTGAAAGACAGTAACACCACCAACAAATACGGTGCAGGCCTAGCTTAAGAGACTTCAGAGGGAAGCAAAGACTGTAAGAGCAACTGGGATAGAGGCCATTCATTTCTGAGATATTTCAGCAAAGAATCTGACTGCCTATTGCCCTTGTCACTAGAAGTTGCCTGGTGTGAAACTAAAGAGTAATGGACTAAATTTTTTGAAACAAAGGAAATTTCAAAACAAAATAATGTTACATCTATTGCATGTTGTTTCATGTTGTATAAACTTTTTCTTCTACTAATTTTGATTTGCTATTTTATCATAAGATGCCGAGGTGCATCATTGGGTTGCTTATTTATTTATGTATTTTAAATGTACAAATTTTTGTGTAGGTTGGGTTGGCTTCAAACTCAATAGCTAACTGAGTATAATCTAATCTGCCTGTTCTTTAAATGCTAGTATTCACTACAACACCTGGATTCTTTTAAAAATATATATCTGTGATTATGTATATGTGTATCCACGTGTGTAGCTTTTTGCACAAAGGTTCTCTTGAAAGTCCAAAGAGGGCATTGGATACTCTGGATCTGGAGTTATAAGAAGCTTTGAACCACTCAATGTGGGTGATGAGAAACAGATTTAGATCCTCAATCAAAGCAGTATTTGCTTATAACCACTGAGTCATCTCTCCAGCTTCTGGCTTCCCAGTTTTAATGTAGGCATTTTATATGCTTTCTTAATAGAGCTTTCACTGTACTGCATAGATTCTTGTATATTTTGCTTTTGTTTATAAAAGATTCTGTAAAATTGCATAATGGAGACAGGGTTCCTATGGTGGATTGAATAAGAAATGTTCTACCTAAGCTCAGATGGTCAAGCTGGTCTCCATTTGGTGACACTGTTTGGGGGAGGTTTAGGAGATATGGCCTTATTGAAGGAACTATGCCGCTAGGAATGTGCTTTGAGACTATATAGCTTCGATCAACTTCCAATTTCTCCTTCTCTTCCTCTTCCTCTCCTCTTCCTCCTCCTCTTCCTCTCCTTTCCTCCTCTTCCTCCTCCTCTTCCTCTACTTTTCCTTCTCCTCCTGCTCTCCTTTCCTCCTTTCTCCACTTCCTCCTCCTCTTCCTCCTCTTCTTCCTCTTCTTCCTCTTCCTCCTTGTCCTCTTCTTCTTCCTCCTCCTCTTCTTTCTCCTTCTCTCTTTCTCCCTCACACACTCCTTTCCTTCCTCCATGTTTGTGGTTAGAGTTGTGATCTCTAATTTACTATCCCTGTCCTGTGTCCTCCCCACTGGCTGCCATATCTCTGCCTTTGCATGACGGACTTTTGAGTCTCCAAAGCTCTAAGTGAAAATAAACCCCCTCTTCCTTGGATTGCCTTTGGTCATGTGTTTCATCACTGAAACAGAAAAGCAAAGTAAGACAAAAATTGCTACCAGCAGAGAGTGGGTTTTTCCTTGTAAGAACCAGATTGTGCTATGTTTTAGAGAAATGTAGGAGGCTTTGGACTTTTGGTAGAAGAGTGGTTGAATGGTGTAATAAGAGTTTAAAGAGTTATGTTAGCAGGATCCAAGCAGCCAGTTGTACCACCAATGAAACTTAGTGTAGAGGTCTGGGAGAAGAGGTTTCAGAGAAAAACAAAGATTAATGGCAACTGAGAAGCCATATTTTAGCAAATAATCTGACTGGCTTCCTTTTACTTTGTCCTAACGAAATTGCCCAATGCATCTGTGCCATTGTATATTGATAATATGCAGTTTGTTTTTTAATTTTACAGGGGACTACAATCAAAGAGACTTTAGATTTTTAAACGGTGTTGAGACCATGAAAGTCTACAGGGACTTTTGAAGTTGGACTAAATGTATGATGAATTATGATATGTTCATGATAGGCAAGGGAATAGGATGTAGTAGTGCTTTGATTAAGAAATTTTACCCATAGGCTCAAGTGTTTGAACACTTGGTCACCACTTGGTGCCATTGTTTGGGGAAGTTTAGGAAGTATGGCCTTGCTGGAGAAAGTATGCCACCAAGGGTGAGCTTTGAGAGTATATAACCTTGTCTAACTTCCTGTCTACTTCCTTTCTGTGCTTCATGCTTGCATTTGGAGAAGTTAGCTCTCAGCTTCCTGCTGCCATGCCTGCTGCTTGCTGTCATTACTCTGCCCTGTCATAATGGACTGTTATCCCTCTGGAGCCATAGACAAAATAAAATTCTTTCTAATGTTGCTTTTGGTCATGGTGTTTTATCCACAAGAACCAAAAAGCAAAATAAGACATAAACTATATTGGCCTTGTGATGAGAGCAACTTCCTAGCATCTGCCCCTTGCATGCTAGAATGATTCTTAAGACTTTTAAAATTATGCTATAAACCTTTTTTGACAATTAAAGTGTATTGTTCAACTGTGTGTGTGTGTGTGTGTGTGTGTGTGTGTGTGTGTGTGTGTGTGTGTGTGTGTGATTATTGTCAGTATTTCCTCTTGCCTGTGATGTTTAGTTTTATTTCATTGAGATCTGGTAAAATGCAATCTCCATTTTTTATATTAATACTTATTAAGACTTCATTTGTACCTTAAAATGGGATATATTTTAAGAATGTTACATGGGGGCTGGAGAGATGGCTCAGCATGTAAGAGCACTGACTGCTCTTCCGAAGGTCCTGAGTTCAAATCTCAGCAACCACATGGTGGCTCACAACCACCCATAATGAGATCTGATGCCCTATTCTGGTGTATCTGGAGCAAGCAGGGTTGACCAGAGCGAGCAGAGGTCCTAAAAATTTAATTCCCAACAACCACATGAAGGCTCACAACCATCTGTTCAGCTACTGTGTACCCATATACATAAAATAAATAAATAAATCTTAAAAAGAAATTTTACATGGGTTTCAGATTCCTCCAATAATTTGAAATATATATATATAATATATATATATGATATATGTATCATATATATGA